>NW_027069903.1:418508-636651 GCF_002906115.3 Quercus suber | reverse complement strand
CATCCATGGTGAGTCAACAACCCTAAGCTAGTGTTTATTGAGTTGTTTTTTTTGGAATTACGGTAATCCTTCCTACTGAAAGACAAAAGAGAAAATGTTAAGCAGTGAATTTTGCCCGGGTTAGAAACTCGTTGCAGACCCATTGCAAATGAGCAAGCCCTGTGGATTTCTCTTTTATTTCTTATTTTCTCCTCTCACTGGAGATCACCTTTTAAAGGTAGACTTGTAAGATAGACCTATCAGTGTCACTGTGTTTATAAATTTAGATGGGCTAAACCCATCTAAGTTGGGCTGAAACTGTTTTTATTAATCGATCCTATAAAGACCGGAAAGCTACTAGAGCTTTTTCGACCTCATAGGCTCTTAGGACTTACTTGATCTCTTAGGCCTAGCTCAGGTAAACTCTTCAGCTCTTTGTGAACCCAAAACGTACATGGTCCAATGCCTCCAAGATACCCATCAACTTTTAAATGTTTGTTTCTCGGCCCCAAATTTATTTTCCCCAAACTAAAAGTGGAAAATAATAATAATAAAAATTAAAATGTTGATTTCGTAATTTTACAAAAGTTACAATTTTGTCTATAGAAATTTTAATTTAATTTAATCTAAGTGTAAATGTGTATTGTAGGAACACGTTTTGTAGCCCAAGCCCAAGATGTATGGGATCTTGGCCTAATGAGTCCAGTATAATAAATCTGTAGCGAGCAAGTTGAAGAACTAGGTTCTAATGAATTTGACAATGACTAGTGTGGATTTAAAAAATGATTAAGCAAAAACAAAGAAAATAGAGCTGAATCTATTCACTGTCCAATGAGATATTTTTTATATATGTTAATAACAATGGGTACAAATACAATTTTGATTGCTACAGTATCCTCCCTCTCTCCTTTCTTTTCCTCTCCTTTTTCTTCAAGGGTCTTTTACATTATATATCTCCTTCCTGGTAATCTTGGCCTTCCATTTGTCAATTGTCTAAGCTACTACTTAAGTGCCCGTCCTATCATACACCCTCTGGCTTTTTGTGAGTTGCAGTAGCCAAGGAAGCACTATTCAAGGGTCTTCTCCACATAAATGCGACAAGAAAAGTAGTTGTAGTGCATTTAATGCGGAGGTAGCAGTTTTTCCTTAGATATTTTTGGGTTTCCTTCCTTTTCATGTGTTTATGAGGCACGCTTTTGACACTAGAGCTTCTATGGAGGTTATTTTTATCGTTGGAATACGTATCTGAGCTATATTTGTCATAGCCTTAGAGGAATTCCTCATCGGACCGCCTTCTACTCATTTCTTATTTACGAGACTTTTAACTGGAATCCCTCATAACTATTTGTCCCCCTCGGACATGCCAATGTTCTCGAATAAGGTCCAAGGCCCAATATACAATTTTGGGCCCTTATCCTTACATGTATAAAACTCACTCTTGCTCTTGGAGACTTGAACATTGACCCTCACTCTCTCACCTCACAAAAATTTTGTACTTATGATAGTCACGTCAAAAGTGTACAGTAATATTTCATAACTTCAAAATATTTTTTTTTGTCCCAAAATTTTTTGGGAACATTATACTTCATATTCTTCTGTGTTATCCATTCATTTATATCTTACGTGATCTAAAACACGGTGTCTCGTGATAAATCTAAAATTTGCAATTTGACTAAGGGCTGAGAATACAAAAAAGTGAACAACGGTGAAAATAATATAACCATTTGGTATGTGAACCACCATAGTAAATAATATGATTAGAATTTATTAAACCTCTCTCCCTGAAAAAATATTTCGGCAGTTCAAATTTCCATGGCATTATTGGTAGTCGAAGTTATTGAAATCCATTTTAGTAATTTATGCTTAGAACCAGAGATACTTGGGGGAATTTCAATTAAGAGTTTAATATATGAGAAATATTATGTTAAAAACATTTTCACACTTTTGATCACAACAAATTCTAAATAAATAAGTTGTTATTAATTGTTATTAGTGGATAAAAAACTAATTTCAGTGATGAGTTTAAATTAAAACCAATAATAACTTACCATCTAGATGTTATTGTAAAAGTATTTTGAAAATGTTGTGGAGATAGTATTTCTCAAATCTAAATGAGTTTTAACTCAATTATATTATATTAATCACTCATCATTAGTGTCAATTATTATTTGATGTGAGATTTTACTCATATATATATATATACCGAAAAAATTCTTCTACGAACCTGCATTTTGCAACAATTTGATAACAAGTCAACTGTGATTAGCGAACAATCACTTTTACATATACCTATTACTTTTTTTCTATCATTCATAACACAAATATTGTATCCATACACTTTCTTTATAATTTTATTATTATTATTATTATTATTTGTTTTGCTCCCCACTCTAAAAATGAAGAAGAAATAACTTGGAGCAATATATTACATCATACAAACAATCAATCAGCAATAGTCCAGCTCATTATTTAATGATGGATGGTGCTGCTGGTGTTGGTGGTATTACTGCAAGAGGCAGCATCGGATGAGGCAATGAAATTGGCTCCACCTTCTCTGTCTCTCGTCTGTACTATGTCATCTTCCCTAGAGGCCATTTCACTAGCTGCTGCCTTTGCTTCCTCTCTGAACTTCTTGTAGATATCACCTTTGTAAAATTTTCTCGTCCTAAGAACCAAAATAATAGAAATAAAGAACCCAAACAACGTTACCGCTGTGATTATAATAAAAGCCATCCTGTAACAGTGAGCGCCTGTGCATGTTAATTGCTGACCTGCCTTCCTTGTGAGACCTAGAGCTTCCAGTTGCTTCAAAGCCTCCTTATCATATAAATGACCAGCCACTATCACATTGAGAATGTAAGACCCAACTGGGCTTGCAACCCCACCAAAATTGTACAAAGTGGAATAGTACTTGAGGCCAAAGATCTCAGATATGATTGCAAATACTAAAGGCCATTGTGCACCAAAGCAGAACCCAATAATCACCGAAGCAAAGTAAATAGAGTATGGGGCTGGAAAGGCGATTAATAGATGGCCAACACAAGAGAAAAGAAGGACAAATGAAAGCACTAGGGTACGAGGGAATTTGTATTTGACTAAGAAGATTTCAGAAGCAAAGCCAGACATAGCTCGTCCTAGGTAATTCCAAATGCTCACGAGTGATACAAAGGTTGCGATGCTGTGAATTGGATAGCCTAGTGACTTACCAATCTGACCTAAGTTGTCAACGGCTGTTAAAATCCCGCCAACACCACAAGTTGTGGCTACAAACAAAATTAACATGTCGATGCTGAATAGTGCTTGTAATATTGTGTAGTCTTCACCTCTATCTGGGGGCTTGAATATGTTGCTGAAGCAAGAATCTGGCTTTCTTTCACTTGCTTGTGCTTCAATTGGGCGCAGTACAGGTTCCTCCAATATTTGTGGATTTTCAGCTATTACTTTCACTTGTACAGGATCATTTATGGGGTGCTCCTTTCTCCTCCAAAGTTCGAATTCTTCTTTCAAAACTATTACAAGTGGGAGAAATAATAAAATAACAACAACACAAGCACTTCCATCATATTCAATTCTATTAAACCTGAGACTGTTTTGTATGATAATCAAAATCATGAGAAACCCGGCAAGGCCAAGTGAAATATAGAGGAAGTTGTTGAAAACTTTGAGCTCGTTGGATTGTCGAGCTGTCTTTATAATCCGAACCGTTCGAAGAAAGACAATGGAAACAGCTGCCGGAAGCCAAGCAATTAGCAAAATCAGAGCCTTTGAGTTATCCACATAGATAGCATAGTAGAGTTGTGTCAGAATAGCACCACTTATACCAACAAAACTCTTCAGAAGGCCTATAACACTGCCACGGTTTTCGGGGAAGTTCGTAACGGAAGTGACTAAAGCTCCAGTATTTGCAAATGCTTGTGAGTTTGCACCGATGCATATATATATACACATTTGCCATAGCTTGGGTTTGGCAACACGGCCAGTGACACTAAACCATATCATGAGGTAGCCAAACAAGTTCATGATTGCCCCAATTAAGAGGACCATCCACGGGGGTGTGATCTCGTTGATAAGCCCAGATAGGACTCCAACGTTGCTACCCAAGTCTTTGAAGAAGCTGATCAAGTTGAGCGATGTCTGGTCATAGCCTAGGGTTGATTTTATGTCGTTGGAATATACGCTAAATATGTACGTTGAACCTGAGACAGACATGATTAACAACGATGCAAAGGCCATGAACCATCTACCAAGGAGCACATGCAAGCCGAAGCTCTTCATGGCTCTCCAACCTCCATTGCCACCTCTGAACTCAGCCCCCACCATTTTCATATATCTTAATGGTTAAGATACGCACGCTCTAGGCTTGGACTTACTAATTATGAGGAGGGAACATAAGAGAGTCTGGTTTTGTAAATTAGAAGAGTACTGTTAATAACCTCGTAAGTTAAGGATTAATAAATGTTCAATTATGAACAATTGACCACCTTATAAGTTAAGAATTAATAAATTTTCAATGATGAAGTATTAAATTAAAAATGTCCCGTTAACCACCTCATAAGTTAAAGATTAATAAATGTTTAATTATGAACTATTAAATTAAAAAGATATAGTTAACCACCTCATAAGATAAGAATTAACAAACATTCAATTATGAACTACAAGTCTACCATGTACATTTTTCAAAAACTGAAATACATATATTAATTATTAATTGTCTTGCAAAAATTCATTGTAATTGGGTGTTCTTTTTTAAATATGTGTGTATAATTTGACTCTATTTTTTTTAATGTATAAAATATTATTTAATAAAGTATTAAATAAATCTTAACTTCTACCATCAAAGCATTCGTTGACAAAAGCCTTAAAAATAATCAAATTGATGAGTGAGATGACTTTGCGCGGACAGCAGGGTTTCTAAGCGAAGATAGTGGGATTCATACATACCTAAGATTTTCAATGTCGTGGTACAACTGTAAAAGTGATTCTAAAAAAATAAATGGCATAGTATACAAGAAATTGACACGCACAATTCAATGATTTCCACTAAATTTATTTAATTAATTAGTGAAGGTCTTTGCACGACTTAAATATTCATGAATTTTCTTTATATTTTTTTTTTTTGAAAAGTAATAACTAAATGAGTTATTATTATATAATTTTAGAAGTCGTTTTTTTAACTAAGTGAATGGTTATTATTATTATATAAAATGCATGATTTTGTATATTTGTCCTTATATATAATATCTCTAATTAAAATGATTAATAAAAACTTTTTTTTTTTATAATTCCTTATTTATTAATGAAAAGGGTTATTTGAACTCAAGCAATTAAATCTTTTTTAATTCTTGATCAATAAGTTTATCTTAAAATAATTAAATCTAAACTTAAGATTAAAAAAATCAATTGTATTTGTACACCTAAAAGAAATTCCATTTGACTCTCCAAAAAAAAAAAAAAATCCATTTTTAAGTATTATTTTGATATTTAAATCATCTGTTTTAGTGTTGATTTATTCAAACTGTCAACACCCTAACTTATACAACTTGAGTAATGTCTCTAATTATATTGTGTTTCAACTTTTAGGGTCCATTTGGTTGGGGAGATTGAAAAGTAGAAGGGTAGAAAATATTTTAGTTTTCTCTTATGGTGTTTGGTTGGGAGGATGAAAAAGTGAAGTGATAGAATATACCGTTTGTATAAATTTACTCTTTTGTCCCTATTATATAATATAAGAAATAATTTTCTTTAATCATTAAATAATAAAATTACTTTTCTATTATATATATATATATATATATATTTTATATATGTTTTTATCAAAAAAAAAGTCACGGTTGATTTTTTTTTTAAAAAAAAAAAAAAACCAAAACCAAAGAAAGCACGTTGAGAGGGAAAAAAAAGAAGAAAAAAAGACACGTTAACAGGATGAGAATTAACAAAAAAAAAGGGTGAGAGACATTCGTGACTTGTAAACACTACAAAAAAAAGCGCTTGAGAGCTGCATTTTTGGAGCTGCGTTTTTTAAAAACGCATCTTCAGGATAGTGTTTGAGCTACATTTTACAAAAACGCAGCTCCACCACTGGACATATAGCTGTGTTTACTAAACACGGCTATAAACTAATTACATCAACTTTTCACGCTTGTTTTCTCTCCAAAATAGAGATCAAGTTTTGGTGGGCTAGGGAAGAAAATACCTTGGCTCCACCAAAAATCCTCAAACTTTCTTTTCTTTTTTTACCTTACTATTTCAACTCCAACCAAACATAGCCTTAATAACACATATTTTAATATTACACATGAAAAAAAATAATAAATTTAACAACTAAAACATTGAAAACAAAATAAAGCTAAAATCCCAATTTATTAATGAACAACAATCCAAATTTCCAAACTTTTTATATAAAAAAAAAAAAAAAAGTTAAGTAAAGATAGACTTATATAGGAATTTGAACCGATGGATCTAATTTAGCCAAATATTATCTATGATCTAAAAGAATATCAAAGGAATTCTAAATTGAATTTATAGTCATGAAAAAGTTCACAAAAACCTTAAATTATATGATTTAAAGGGACATGGAGGAATTATGTATACTAAGAAATTAACACAAAGCCAAACAGAATTTTAAAATATAAAAATAGATAAACATTGATAAAGTGTTAACAATCAATAAATAAAAGTAACTAGAAATTAGATTGCATTACAACACAAAAGATACGTTTTGAACCAGATTTTTTTTTGTAGTGATAGTCAATTAAAAATATCAAAAAAACTTACAAACTAAATACATGGAATAACCAAAACGTAAAATACACAAAATAGTTCAAAAGTTGAGAATTAAAAAAATACCTAAGAGACACCAAGAACTTAAATAGGTGTCCCTTGTTTTACTTATTTATAGTAGACTTCTTTTGACATAATATCCATACATGAAAATTTAGAAACAGATAACAATAATTAAGATGAATTTATTTAATCAAAACTATCATATACAAATACATATGCGTAAGTTGCAACTTGAAAAGAAAAAACAAAATCAAATTTATGTAGTGCAAGAAGGATTCTATGGAAAGACCATTAGAGAATATATATATATATATATAAGTTTTGAAATTTTGATAATAGATTTTTAGTTGAAATAGGATTTAAATTTATGAAATTTAGATGATAAAGTTTTAGCTAAATTAAATTATAATTAAAATTTATCCCTTGATTCGAGAAAATATATCCTAACAATTAATGAAATAAATTTTTTAATTAATTAATAAAACGCAAGATGCAACTTGAAGGGGAAAAGGCGTGGGGTGTTGTGTGGGATTCCAAATTTTAATTTAGAATTTATTTATTATTTTTTTCTAGGGAAGGAAGTTAAAAAACTTTTTGATATGCTAAAAATGTATTGACCCCTTTGGTAACTTAATTAATTAATTTAGTCAAGTAAAATTAATTAGATTCAATTACATGCAATAGGCGTGGTAGCACAAACAAATCACCAAATAGCTAAATGCAACAGAAATTAAATTTGACATGGGTGATTTATTTATGAATGGAGAAAACTACCGAAACAAAATCCTACCGAGTGAATTTAAAGTCATCCCTCCCGAGAATCTACTATTATCAAAACAAGTGATTACAAGTAAAAAGAATCCCAGCACCTAATACCAACATACAGTTGAACCCTTATCCCAATACACAATTAGACTTGCAATGTAGTGACAATCTTTTCTTCCAATGCATGACTCCCAGTACGTGACTAACTAATCGATGCACGGATCTAAGTACGTGACTAACACACCAACTTGAGAAAGATATTGGCTGCAAAGTTCTTCAGTTCATCTAGATGATGAAGATCAAGAAGTTCATTGGTTACAAAACCCTTGACGCATAAACGCAGTAATTTCTTTAAGAGAAAGATGAATCAAGGCAAATTGTCACCGATTACAATTTGAGTGAATAATCACTTTGCATCAAGTTGTATCACCTTAGACAGCCTTTAAAATAATCCTTATATATGTCTAGGGTTGTGAGAAAAGAAACCCTACACAAATAGATTGGATATACATGAAAAATAAATCTAGAAATCTATATTTCGTAATTCTCGATAGATAAAGCTTCTGTCGAGAGCTGTTAAGAATTAAACATTAAACCTCGATAGATTTATTTGTCGAGCTATCTGTCAAGTTTTAATGAACAACACTTCTTCACTTGTTTGTTGGACAGACCTGCATGACTTCAATACTAGACTTGAACTCTTGTTCCTTGAAGTATTAAACACATCCTAGATCTACCAAATTACAAGTAAAGTGTGTTTTGTCATATGTCCTAACAAATTCCACATATGTCCTAACACTTTTTATTTTGAATATAATTTAAATTTGATAAAATTTAAATGATAAAGTTTCGTAAATTAAACTATTGTTAATTTTGTCCTTTAATTTGAGAAAATATATAATTAATGAGAGTACTTGTTTGTGAGGAAAAACATTGTTAGAGAGAGAGAGAGAGAGTATCATATAACTTTATCTACTCCTATTAATTTATAGAACATATATATCCTTCCAATACAAACACATATGCGTGAGTTGCAACTCGAAGAAAAAAAAATGTGGGTTGCAAGAGAGATTCTATGGAAAGACTATTGGTGAATATAAATAAGTTTTGAAATTTTTATAATATATTTTTAGTTGGAGTAGGTTTTAAATTTATGAAACTTAGATGCATGTTGCATGTTTTGTTAAAACGTTTATTGTTACTTTATCTAAAAATTTTGATAAGAACAAATAAGTTGTCTCCATTAGCTGTAAGTTAAATGCATGTTGCATGTTTTATTAAAACATTTATTGTTATTTTATTTAAAGAAATTGATAAGAGCAAATAAGTTGTTGTTTCTATAAACTAAAACTTAGATGCAAGTTAAATGTTTTGTTAAAATATTTATTGTTATTTTATCTAAAATGCACATTTTATGTTTTGTTAAAACACTTATTATTACTTTATCTAATGAAATTGGTAAGAATAAATAAGTTGTTATCTCTATCAACTGAAACTTAGATGTATGCTGCATATTTTGTTAAAATATTTATTGTTATTTTATCTAAAGAAATTGATAAGAACAAATAAGTTGTTGTCTTCATCTAAAAAAATTGTTTTTATCTATTGGTAAACTACAACTTAGAAAAAATTGCTACAATTAAGTGCAATCACAGCCTCTAAGTCTAACTTATATATATATATGTGGGAGGAAAAACTCAATCTAACATAGTGGGCCTAAGGCCTTATTTGAGGACTACTGTGTGTCCGAAGAAAAGGAATCGGTTGAGATAAAGTCCATCTGGAAGAAGGATACTCGGAAACGAAGGAGGGGTACAATCCGAAGAGGTCACCAACGGTCTGAAGAGGTCCTACTCCTCGGATACGAATAGTATTGATTAAACAAACGTGTGGAAGGTCCGAATGGTCTTCCTAGCAACCCCAATGATTAAGATCAGCTCTGAGTATATCTGGAGACGATAAGAACGAAAAAATATCTAAAGGAAAAGCTGCTACCACCGTATTAAATGCACTGCAGCAACTTTTCTAGTTGCATTTATGTGGAGAAGACCCCTGAACAGTGTAATCTCAGCTACCGCTACTCACAAAAAGCTAAAGAAAATACATGACATGACATACACTCAATTAGGTACCTAAATGAAGAACAAGTGGACGATGGAGATGAGAGGGAAGGATACTATATAAAGAAGAAGGGCTCCTGAAAAGAAGGAGAAAAAAAAAAAAAAAAAAAGGAAAAAGAAAGGTTTTACTGTAGCACTAAGAATTGTAACCTGTATTTAATCTATCATAAGTCTCTTCGGACTTCAACTTATTTGATCTTTACGTGTATTTTTATGCTGGTTCATACTTGGATGTTGTGATTAACGGTTGTGAGCTCCACAGTCAACCTAGCTCTATCATCTACACTCTACAAATTTATTGTTTTGGGCTTGGGCCACAAATTCTAACCTTACAATATATATATATATATATATATATACACTCACAATGACAAGCAATATGTTTTATTTTTATGTATTAATTTATTCTTTTTTTTACCAAAAAAAAAAATCTTGGAATTTTTGACATTTTTGTTGGAAACACAAAGAGGTATTAGTTGAGTTATATAACTCTTTGTATTAATTTATTCTTGAATCTCAATATGATTTTTTTTTTTTTTTTTTAATTTTGCTTTTATACTCTAACCCCTAAAGGGAAAATCATGGTTCTGACTTCAGCCACAACTTTCCATCTCAAAAGCATTAAAAGAGTTTGAAAATTTTTCTTTCAAAAGGGAGGGATTCTTGTCAAAAGAAAGTGTTAGGCAGAGAGAATCGTGGAAAAGGAAACGCCTACCCCATGGAGAAAAATATTGTCTTGTACTTGTAGCCAACGAACTGACTTAGATATTTGAATCTCTCTAAGTCATAGTCATTTTCTTTAGTATTTTCATTTTAAGTGATCAAGAATGTTAAAAATATCAGAAAATTGTATTGTATTTCTCAAGTAATGACAAATATAAGAGTGTCTTTATATTGTAGATAAGTGTGATGTACAAATATGTGTGCTAAGTAGGGTTGTTAATGTTTGACCCAACCCGTGAACACGACACAAACTCGACACGGATTTTTGCAGGTTAGGGTTAGACCTTAGCAGGTTTGGATCATAAACGGGTCAACCTGAAAATGACACGATAAGGAACGTATTATAAGTAAGTCAACCTGCGTAACCCATAATAGACACGTTTAACACGGTAATTTATTTGTGTTAACCCAAAATGACCCATTTATCACAACTTGTTTAACTCATATAACAAATAAATATTCATTTTATTTTAAAGTTGTCAAATACCTTTTATATCCAACCTATATTTTAAATTTAAAAAGAAAAGTGAGTAATTATAAAAACTTACAAGGGATATAATTAGAAATTGAAACTTTACAAACCCGGAGGATATTATATTTTTGTTGAACTATGTTATTTTGAATTTGGGTTGAAATGTACGCACTTCTTTTTGGGTGTAAAAAACTAATTTTTAGATAGATGTTATATTTTTGTTGAACTATAAAATTTTGAATGAGGGTTGGAAACTTAAAGTGTATGCACTACTTTTGGAATGTAAAAAAAATGATTTCTAGATAGATGTTATATTTAATATTATGCAGATTGAAATGGGTTGTGTTACATTTGTGTCAACCCAACACAACCCGTTTATTAAGCATATCAAGTGGGTTGGGTCAAATCAACCCGCCCGCCTTACTAACAGGTTGGGTTAGGGTTGAAGGATCTTGACACAATTATTAAATGGGTTGGGTTTGGGTTGAGTCATTAAGTTGAATACCCCTACCTCAACACAACACGAACCTAACACGCTAACTTGAATTGACACCACTAGTACTAAGAAAGACAAGTAGAGTGGGTCTAAAGCCCACAAGCCTATTACACGTTAATAGCCCCCTTCAAACTAAAGGTGGGTGTGAGACTAATTTGAGGTTGCCAACCAAATCATGAAAACATCCCTTAGGATATGACTTTGTGAAAATATCTACAAGTTGATCTTAAGAGGAAATTGAGAGCAGCTTGAGAGCATCATGGACAAGATCATAACGGATAAAATGATAATCAATCTCGATGTGTTTATTTTGTTCATGGAAAATATCATCGTGACCAATATGAATAGCACTCTAGTTATCACAATAAAAAGGAGCAGCAAAGGGTGTGGACACACCTAAATCCTTGAGAAGCCGTCAAAGCTAGAGGAGTTAGGATGTGGTATTAATAAGGGCACAATATTCTGCTTCAGTGTTGGAGCTGGCCATAACAATTTATTTCTTGCTTTGGCAAAAGATCAGAGAACCAAGAAGAAAACAATAACCAGTTATTAACATTCAATTAGTGGGATCTCCTACCTAATCAGCATCAGAGAATGCACAAAGAACAAGAGGAGACTGAGTAGAGTAGTAAAGGTCATGAAAGAAAGTGCCTTCTAGGTATCGAAAATTATGTAGGACAGCAGCATAATGAGTCGATCGTGGAGCTGATAGAAACTGGCTCACTTAGTGAACAACATAAGAAATGTTTGGACAAGTGACAATGAGATAAACTAGGCTACCAAATAATCGTTTGTAAAGAGAATGATTAGATAATGATTTCCTAGCTGAGGGAGTCAAATGCACATTAAGTTCAACTGAAGTGTCAATAGTCTTACTAATAGTGAGTCTAGCTCAAAACAAAAGTTCAGAAGCATACTTGGCTTGAGTGATATAAAGTCCATTAGTGGAATGAGTGATTTCAAGACCCAAAAAGTAGCTAAGATGTTCAAGATCTTTCATCTCAAACTGTTGACTGAGAAAATCCTTGAATTTTTAAATGTCACTGAGGTCATTACTAGTTATGATCATGTCATCCATATACAAGAGAAGCAAAATAGTGCATTTGTTAGTGCGACGAAGAAATAAGGTAGTATCATAAGGATTGGTAGTGTAACCTAAGCAAAAAATGGTGGAGTTGAACTTGGCAAACCAAGCTTATGGAGCTTGTTTAAGGTCATAAGTGCATGTTGAAGGTGACAAACTATGTTCAATTCAATAGAGAGACCAAGAGGAGGTTGTATATAAACTTTTTCACTTAAATTCCCATTAAAGAATGCATTTTTGACATCCATTTGAAAAGATCTCATTTACTGGCAGTGGCAATAGCTAAAAGAGTACGAACAAATGAGATTCTAGCAACTAAAGCAAAGGTCTCTTCATAATTAATCTCATGCTCATGTGTAAAATCTTTTGCAACAAGACGAGCATTATAGTGCTCAATGGACCCATAAGAGTGAGTCTTGATCTTGTAGATCAACTTACAAGAATGCCTTTATATAGAAGACAAGTGTGTTGTATAAGTATGTGTACTAAGTAAAACAAGTAAAGTGGACCTAAAGTCCATAAGCCTATTACACTTGATATTAACCACAGGCTTATTACACGTTAATAACAAAGACCAATCAGAATTGATAGATGCCAAAATTTGGGGTAGACAACTTTTAAGATAAGATGTATCTTTGGCAAACATGCAAATTGGTTGGTAGTCTCTTTGAATCAGCTTCACTCGTTAGGTCTGTTTAAGCCAATATCTAGAAGTTAGAACCGGCTAGTTCATGGAAAAAAAAAAAAAACAAACCACAAGCCCGCAAGTTAAAACTTTCTTTTTACAATCTTTCTTGGTGTGGTCCTAAATTTTTTCTTTGTTCATTGGCTATTGTTATTTTTCTTTGACAAGCGACTTTTGGGTTTTTGGCCCTTTTGGCTCTACGAGGAAAAGGAACACATTCATAAAGTGATAAAACGTGATTTTCACTTTTCAATCTGGGTTGACTATTGCACATTTATCCTAACGAAGTTCTTGTCTTTATTAAAAAAAAATTATTATTGTTACTATTATTAAAAAAAAAGTTAATAGATATTGATTTAGAAAATATTTTCAAAAACTTTTCAGGAAAAAAGTACAAACTAAATAGTCGTTTTGACGACTTTTTATATTTTTCATAAAAATTATGTTAAATTTAAAAAAAAAAATAGTTTATTAACAATTTTCTTAAGATTAAGTGTCTGTTTGTTTGCACTTTTGAAGTGCAAAAAGTATTTTTTCAAACCACTTTTTCTATACTGCACGTTTAGTAAGACTCAAACATCATGCTTTTTCTAACACGTGGCCTTTTGAAATGTAAACAAACATGGCTTTGACACAACACAGCTCTAGCAAGCTTTTGCAAAAGCCAACGCACGTTGATAAATGTTACCGTTGAGAAGCTCTCTTTAATTACCAAAATGCCCAACCATTTTGATTGAAAACTCAATTTTGCCCTTTGAAAAATCAATGTATGTAGCTAGAAAGTCACGGCTTCCTCTCATCTCATCTTCAAGAACAAGCCTCTCCTCCGTGCTGCTGCAGGTAAATGTTTCTCTTGACCAATTCGGACCGATCTTCTTCATCTTCTTCTTCTTCTTTCTTCTTCGTCTTCTTCCCAAATTGCCCACTGTGTTTGAAAAGGCAGATCACGCTATCTGCAATCCTCAGTTCTAAAATTAGATCTCATCTCTCTGCTACAGTGGATACTGCCAAAATGAATTGCCTATTGATTCTTGATGACAACCATGGAGTCATTGATCAACACAACGATGAAAAAGCTGCCCCAAATGGTGGTGTTGAAGTGGGTCTTGATTCTTGATGAGCCATGAGGTGAAGCCTCACTGCGAGAAGGAAACTATGACTCACAAAAATCACTTTGTTGAAGTGTGGGTGCCAAGTACTGCCAGTAATATGTGAAACACAGAGTTAAAGTGGCAAGAGAAAAGGGAGAAAGGAAGAAAGAAAATTAAAAAAAGAAAGAGGAAGAAAGAGGCTTTGTGTGGAATGTTCTCGAGTGTGGAGAAAGTGGTAGGGAAAAAAGAGGAAAGAAGGAAAAAAAAAAAAAAAAAAAGAGAAAGGGTACGATGTGGAGAAAGTGGTAGGGAAAAAAGAGGAAAGAAGGAAAAAAAAAAAAAAAAAAAGAGTAAGGGTACGTGTGTGGAGGAGAAAAAAAGAGGGGAAAAAAGAGAGAAGGAAATACGGATGAAAAGAAAAAAAAAAGGGAAAAATAAAATAAATAATAAGAAATTAAAATTGAGAAATATTATCATAATATTTTTACAATACTTTCACAATAAATCTTAAGTAGTAGGTTATTATTAGCTAATATTGGTGAGAAAAAAATAATTTTTTTAGAAAGAGAAAAAAAAATAATTTTAATAGTACGTTCAAATTAAAATGAGTATCAATTATCACAATATTTTCACAATACTTTCACAATAAATCTTAAGTGGTAGGTTATTATTAGCTAATATTAGTGAGAAAAAATAATTTTTTTAGAAAGAAAAAAAAAGTAATTGTAATAGTACGTTCAAATTAAAATCAGTATCAATTATCACAATATTTTCACAATAAATCTTAAGTGGTAAGTTATTATTAGCAAATATTGGTGTAGGGACCGGGTTTGAGCACTTCTACTGTTGAGAAAGTGGACTCAAGCCCAGTTAGCCCAGTACAATGAATGTGTAGAAAACAGGTTCAACAACTAGGCCCTAACAAACGGACAACGCCTAATGTAGAATTTCCCTCCGTTGAAGGCTGGCGCACCAGGCTTACCCTCCAAGGTCGCTGGGCTTGAGTCCACTCTCTCAACAGTAGAAGTACTCAAACCCGGTCCCTACAATTGGTAAGAAAAAAATAATTTTTTTAGAAAGAGAAAAAAATAATTGTAATAGTACGTTCAAATTAAAATTAGTATCAATTATCACAATATTTTCACAATAAATCTTAAGTGGTAGGTTATTATTAGCTAATATTGATGAGAAAAAATAATTTTTTTAGAGAGAGAAAAATTAATTTAAGTATTATAAAGTAGTTAATTTAAGTATGAAATAAACTCCTTTATATATACATTGTCCTTTTTAGTAATTTATTACTTAAACCACCACTTTTATAAATCTTAGCCAAACATTCAGCTTTTTTAAAAAGTATTTTTTAACAGTTTTTACCAAATACTTAGCTTTTACAAAAAGTTTAATTTCATACTGCACTTTTTGAAAACTCCACTTTTTCAAAAAGCCTAATTTCAAAAAGCTGAACCAAACTCAGCCTAAGAGCACCTAATAACATTAACTAACTTCAACAAGTGTTTTAGAAAAATTTTATTGAGTTGATTTTTTTTTTGGGGGGTGGGGGTGTGGGGGCCGGGTTAGAAACATTGCAAATGAGCAAGCCCTTTGAAGCTCCCCTTATTCCCACTGGAGATCACATGTCTGTGTCACTGTGTTTTTAGGTTTTGATGGGCTTAACCCACCTAAGTTGGGCTGAAACTGTTTTATTAATCCTATGAAAAGAGGAAAAGCTACTAGTTTGCTGTCATAAGCCGGCTTATACGATCTCTTGGGCCTAGCTCAGGTAAACTCTTCCGGCTCTTTGTAGAAGAAAATAATAGTAATAATAATAAAATATTGATTTCATCACTTTCCAAAAGTTTCGATTTCTTCCCTCAAAGTTTGTTTTTGTTCCAATTTTTTTTTTTGCAAACATTATACTTTGTGTTCTTCCGTGTATGTCCAATCCATTAGTTTATATCTCATGTGATCTAACAGAATGTTAAATGTGGTAATTTTTTAGCATTACCTAATCTCACTTGAATTAAACAATTTTTTCTATTTAAAAAGACTAGACATGTAGCATGCAATTTTTGGTCACACTCTGTGTTTAATTATGGATCTAAAATTTCCAATTTGACTAAGAATACAAAAAACCAACATTGAAAATAATATAACTATTTGGTAAGTGAACAACCATAGTAAATAATATGATTAGAACCTCTCTCCCTGACAAAATGTTCAAGCCGTTCAAATTTTCATGGCATTGGTAGTCGAAGTCATTGAAATCCATTTTAGTAATTTATGCTTAGAAACTAGAACTAGAAATACTTAGGGGAAAGTTCTATTAAAAGTTTAATATAACATGTAGAGAGGGATATCATTTGATACAAAAGCTTTAGTCTAAAGAAAAATGTTATGTTTACAATCTTTTAATATTTTCACAACAAATCAAAAGTAACAAGTTGTTATTAGCTGTTATCTTATTAAGGACAAAAAAAATAATTTCAATAATAGGTTCAAATTACAATCAATAACAATTTACAACTTATAATTTATTGTGAAAGTGCGAAAAATGTCATGATTCTAACACGTAATTCTCAAGTCTAAATAAGTTTTAGCACAATTATATTATAACAACTACTTATCATTGTCAATATTATTTAATGTAAGATTTCACTCATGCATATATACCTAACAAGTTCTTTTATGAACACATTTTACACAACTTGATAACAACTACAACGGAGAATAGTAAACAATCATTACTTTCGCATGAAACAATTATTTTTTCACTATCATTCTCTGCAGCACCCATCAGTGTTTGTGGCACAAAAAATGTGTCCATACACTTTCTTTATTTTCTTTTTTTCCCTCACTCTTAAAATTAAAAAGAAATAACTTTATCAATATATTACATCATACGCACAATCAATCAGCACTCATGATTTTAATGATGGTTGATGCTACTGGTGTTGGTGGTATTACTGCAAGAGGCATCATCGGATGAGGCAATGAAATTAGCTCCACCTTCTCTTTCTCTCATCGGTACTATGTCATCTCCCCTAGAGGCCATTTCACTCGCCGCTGCCTTTGCTTCCTCTCTGAACTTCTTGTAGATATCACCTTTGTAAAATTTGCTCGTCCTAAGAACCAAAATAATAGAAAAAAGGAACCCAAATAACGTTACCGCTGTGATTATAATAAAAGCCATCCTGTAACAGTGAGCCCCTGTGCATGTTAATTGCTGACCAGCCTTCCTTGTGACGCCTAAAGCTTCCATTTGCTTCAAAGCCTCCTTATCATATAAACGACCAGCCACTTTAACATTGAGAATGTAAGACCCAACTGGGCTTGCGATGGTACCAAAATTGTACAGAGTGGAATAGTACTTGAGCCCAAAGATCTCAGATATGATTGCAAACATTAAAGGCCATTGTGCACCAAAGCAAAACCCAATAATCACTGAAGCAAAGTAAAGAGAATTTGGGACCGCAAAGGCAATTAAGAGATGGCCAACACAACTGAAAAGAAGGACAAGTGTAAGCACTAGGGGACGAGGGAATTTGTATTTGACTAAGAAGATTTCAGAAGCAAAGCCAGACATAGCTCGTCCTAGGTAATTCCAAATGCTCACGAGTGATACAAAGGTTGTGATGCTGTGAGTTGGATAGCCTAGTGACTTTCCAATCTGACCCAAGTTGTCAATTGCCGTCAATGCTCCACCGATACCACAAGTTGTGGCTATAAACAAAATTAGCATGTCGATGCTGAGAAGTGCTTGTAATATTGTGTAGTCCTCACCTCTGTCTGGTGACCTGAATATGTTGCTCAAGCAAGAATCTGGCTTTCTTTCACTTGCTCGAGTTTCAATTTGGGGCAGTGATGGTTGCTCCAATACTTGTGGATTTTCAGATACCACCTTCACTTGTATAGGATCATTCACGGGGTGCTCCTTGCTCTTCCAAAGTTTGAATTCTTCTTTCATAACTATTGCAAGTGGGAGAAATAGCAAGGTAAGAACGACACAAGCATTTCCTACATATTCACTCCTGGTAAACTTGATCCTGTTTTGTATGATAATCAAAACCATGAGAAGCCCGGCAAGGCCAAGTGAAACATAGAGGAAATTGTAGAAAACTTTGAGCTCGTTGGATCGTCGAGCTGTCTTTATAATCCGAACCGTTCGAAGAAAGACAAAGGAAACAGCTGCGGGAAGCCAAGCAATTAGCAAAATCAGAGCCTTTGAGTTATCCCCGTAGAAAGCATGGTAGAGTTGTGTCATAATAGCACCACTTAGACCAACAAGACCCTTCAGAAGGCCTATAACACTGCCTCGGCTTTCTGGGAAGTTCATAACACAAGTGACTAAAGCTCCAGTATTTGAAAATGCCTGTGAGTTTGCACCGATGTATATATATAAACACATTTGCCATAGCTGGGGTTTGGCAATATGGCCTGTGACACTAAGCCATATCATGAGGTACCCAAAAAAGTTCATGATTACCCCAATTGAGAGGACCACCCATGGGGGTGAGATCTCGTTGATAAGCCCAGATAGGACTCCAACGTTTCCACCCGTGTCTTTGAAGAAGCCGATCAAGTTGAGCGATGTCTGGTCATAGCCTAGGGTTGATTTTATGTCGTTGGAGTATGCGCCAAATAAGTACCCTGAACCTGAGACAGACATGATTAAGAATGATGCAAAGACCATGAACCATCTACCATGGAGCACATGCAAGCCGAAGCTCTTAATGGCTCTCCAACCCCCACCACTACCTCTGAACTCAGCCACCACCATTTTCTTTTATCTTAAAGGTTTAAGATACGCAAGCTCTAGGCTTAGACTTACTTATGAGGAGGGAGTTTAGTACATGCAATTTATAAGGGAGTCTGGTTTTGTAAATTAGAGGGGTACTGTTAACCAGTACTGCTCTCAATGCATAAGTAATATTTCTTTAAAGTATTTATTAACTTTTCTTTTTTTTCAAATGTATAAAATATATTATTCTATGTGAAGATAGTGTGATTCATAATTTCATATATACGTAAGATTTTCAACGTCATGGTATAAAAGTGATTCTTAAAAATAAAAGATAAACGTCATGGTACAAGAAAATGACACGCACAACTCAATGACTATTATCGATCACTTCCACTAATTTCCTTAATTAACTTATTTATTAGCATAGAAAATCAGGAAGGGGAAAATAAAGTAAAAATACATAAATAAATTAGGCCATCCACAATTCCACGTGTGTTTGATGCATGTTATCGTTTTGTCTGAAATAAATATTTGCAGATTCAGGTGTTCATACTTAATAGCTCTTCAAAAACATAGCTAAGTTGTTGTACTAAAAAAGCTAATCCATAGTTCAATGACTAAAGACACAGTTTTACTTCAGTTTTTTTTTTCTTTGGAGGGATTGATTCTCCTAATTATAATTTAACTAAGAGTAAATTTAATTTGACTATATATATATATTAATTTATTCTCTCTAACCTTCTCAATTCTCATTTCTTGTTTTCCTAACATACTTCTGAATTATACTTGGTGGAGAGTGAAGTAAAGGGTAACGATACAAGTTTATTATGTGCTAATGTGTGTTATTGATCTAAGAGACCCAATTATATTGAAAAGCTCATGTAAGAATAACTCTAGTTTTTATAGTTCCTATATATACCTTATATTAGAGTTCAATTAAGGGACTATAAGAGTTAGGATTAACTCTACAAGGGCTTTACAATTTTATCGTGTCTCTTATGCTAATACATTTTAACACATATTAAACTAGCATCTTTAATAGGTATTATTAGGGACACATTTGGTAGACTATAATAGACACTGTAATGTAATAGATATTTCTATGGCATAACTATTCAGTTGTTTGGTTATGTTTTTATTACAATGAATAATTATTCCTTATGAATGGCTATTCTTTAAAATAAGAAATAACTATTCCTTATTAAAAATACTGAATATCTGTTCATTCATCTTATGTAATAACTTTTTTTAAAAATTTCTTAAAAAGTCATTAGTTGTCACATCTTCAAAATGAAAGAAAATAAATTTTCATTGTTGTTAATTATTAGCTCTATTTTGGACACTCTAAAATAAGTGTATTTTATGAAATTTGACTTCAAAATTATTTGATTACATCTTCTTTTTATATTCTACTAAATTGTGGATGCATATTCAGAATTATATTCCTAAATGGTTATCAAACTAATGAATAGTAATACTTATTACATTCCAACTTAATGTATTCCTTGTAATACTTATTCCTATTCCCATGTAATAATCATTACAACGTACCAAACATGCCCTTGATGAATAATTCGGTATGCAGGCTAGAGCAGAACAAACACTCTGGCTTACTTTCTGCAGTAGGTCTTTGGATAGCTCACCTCATGATCCTCATCTTCACTGCCTAAAGATATTTAGAAAGAAAAGAGCAATGCTACGTATACAAAAATTTTGACAACATTTTTTTATAATAGTTAAGTATTGGTGGGCTTGTACTAGTTCTCATATAGGTCTATAATTGACATCACATTTTTAACTAACATTACTAATTTATCACATCAACAAATGTGAAATTTATTGCGTCTATAGGCTTTCTCTATATGTACACAACAATGATATAAAAGAACATGATCTAGTGAGGATTTTGATGTTTATCAGGAAAAAACAACAAAAAAGCAAAAAAGAAAAGAAAAGAGGCATTCATGTGTCCTTTGCAAGAATTTAGATGTTATAACGATAAGTTATAATCATTACAATACAGTATACAGATGTGGAGAAGCATTCATGTGTCCTTGACTCTGTAATCTATTATTGTCATAAGATTTTACATGTCTAGATATAATGATGGTGTACTATTTAAGAGCAGATGTGAGAGAGTTTTATTGTTTTAGAATTTCTCTCTAAAAAACTTCTACCTCCGAAAACGTGGGGAAAAAAATCAACTTTCTTTTGATTTGTGTGGGAGAATATAAGGTCTTTTTTTCAAACAACAACTATTTCACAAGGTGACAATGGTGCTCCCGCAATAATTTTGGAGTCGTGATTTATAGGTAGTTTTCCATTACCTCAAGCAATTTGTGTGCAGCTCTTGTAGTGATCCATTCAATGGCGGTTTCAAGAATGTTTTTGAAAGTGGTCATTAAGAAACTTAAATTTGACAAAATCTAATAAAAAGAGAACTTCATATATTAACAAACAAACAAAAAAAAAAAAAAACACACACACACACACACAAACACGCAAACAAATAAAGTTTTACAATTTCCTTCTATAAATTTTCTTATTTTGCAATTGTTACATAATAGTCTCATTATCATTTTGTAAGCTACATCTCTTCAAAAATTTTAGTTAAATAAAATTTTTCTTGGACTTTTTCTTTTTATTTGTAAGGACCTAATAAATTGTTAAGAAGACCAAAGTTTAAGAAAAAATTTTGGTTACAAACTTAATTATAGCTGTGGGGCCAGGAAATCGTACAGCCACGGTCCACTCCAATCCAGGACCAAATGGCCCTGTCCGAGGAGGGATGACTACCCAAGGCCAATTTGGGAAGCAAACCCTTCTTTGGATCCGCGCCGAGGATCCCCTCGTCCTCGGCATACTAAGGATAACTGTAGGGGAGGGGGGACAGACCCAGAGCCAGTTGTCACCTCAGCACTTAATACGTTCACCTAACCCTTCTGGCCGCATTAATGGGGATGCATCCCCCGGGACAGGGCTACATCGATCAGGGTGAACCACTTGAGCACGAATACGACCTCTGATGGGACAGGCGGCCAGAGGAGAGGCCAATGAATGATCAACAGAAAGAGGAAGAGAGTAATATATAAGAGAGACAAGCAAAATGTAAAATGGGGGGGTTTTTGGGAGTGAAAGGAGGAAAAAAGCCTCCTCGGCCATGGGCCGAGGAGCATCTCCTAGTTGTAAATTGTTCCAAGTGTTTCTTCAATAAAAGGAAAAGATGTTCAGGCTTCTAAGACGCCGGTCCGCGCCTAAACCTTCAACCCACTCTCTACAAATTTATTGTTCTGGGTTCGTTGGGCCTATAACCAATCTCTTTTGGGCTTAGGCTACAAAAAAACTGACCCTACAATTGGCGCCATCTGTGGGGAGGATTAGTGCGCCGGCCGGCACAACAGGCGATGGTTCTAAATAATCATTCTATGAAAGATTGATGGTGATCAAAAAAAAAAAAAAAATTCGAGACAGATGATTCAACAGCAAAGAAAGAGAGCTCGATATTATTTCATAAAAAAGAAAAGTTACAGATTACAATCAGAGGCTCAGGCAGGCGTGCTTCACAACTATTCCTACCAGCTAGTCCTACAATCAGAGGCCCAGGTGGACCCGCCCTAAAACTAGCTAGAGGGAAGTGTCAACCCGTGCTTTTATTGGCATCAAGAGAATGGGAGAACTTGACACTAAAAGCAGGGAAGGGGGAGGGCCAGCTTGTTTCAAGGCCACCAACGACTCCTTTCTCAGAGCGACGAAACTTGAACAAAGCGAGGAGCAGATGCAGGCACCCCGGGACACCCTCCCTCATGATGTTCCCTCCATTCTCTCCAACCCTCACGAGCGTTAGCCGTTGGAGACGGCAACACTCGGGCACCGGCCATGACGTGAATTCACACATCTCCTCCGTCGGGGGTGCGCTCCGAGGAGAGACATTAGGTACTCTAACGACATCCTGCCGAGCCACCATGCATGGCACCATCGAGGTTACGCCTAAACTCTGCCACACCGGAAGCCCAGTGGGGGTTGCGGCCACAATGGCTCTTGGCACGGATGTCCTCACACCCGCCCAAAGCTGCCCCATATCTACTGACTCCAGTCACAATTTCGACGAGGTTATTAAAGGGGCTGGGGGAGCTGAAGAGGTGTGTTCTTTCTGTTTGTGTTGGGAGGTTCATGGTGTGTGAAGAAACCTTCCCCCCGAAGAGTCTTATATAGGGGATAAATGTTGGTGAGAATTAATTCACGCAGAATTCGAAAAGAGAGCTGTCAACAGTGCTAGTTATGAGGCCACCAAATTCCAAGGGGACCGTAGACCGTTGGATTCATGTTAATTCACGAGGACATTAATAAGGGCGCGTCTCGCGCACCGAAACGTCAAGCGCGGAACACGAACGGCAAAGGGACGCTTCGTAAGTGAGGAAAATGGGGGCTCGAGCTGGAGGCGAGATCAGCTCCACATGTAAGATCAAAATCCGACTCAAGGAAGAATCATCTCCAGTAAAGCAATCCGAAGACAAACCCTTACTTACAGAGAAATGAAAGCGTTAGACAGAACCAAGGCACTGCATGGTCCTCGGACTTAGGCCTATGGGGAAACTACTCGCTCCTCTATATCTGGGTACTAGACAGAACCAAGGTATTGCATGGTCCTCGGACTCAAGCCTATGGGGAAACTAGATGCTTACAGAGAAATGAAAGCGTTAGACAGAACCAAGGCACTGCATGGTCCTCGGACTCAGGCTTATGGGGAAACTACTCGCTCCTCTATACCTGAGTACTAAACAGAACCAAGGTATTGCATGGTCCTCGGACTCAAGCCTATAGGGAAACTAGATACTTACAGAGAAATGAAAGCGTTAGACAGAACCAAGGCACTGCATGGTCCTCGGACCCAGGCCTATGGGGAAACTACTCGCTCCTCTATATCTGGGTACTAGACAGAACCAAGGTATTGCATGGTCCTCGGACTCAAGCCTATGGGGAAACTAGATACTTAGAGAGAAATGAAAGCGTTAGACAGAACCAAGGCACTGCATGGTCCTCGGACTCAGGCCTATGGGGAAACTACTCACTCCTCTATACCTGGGTACTAGACAGAACCAAGGTATTGCATGGTCCTCAGACTCAAACCTATGGGAAAACTAGATACTTACAGAGAAATGAAAGCGTTAGACAGAACCAAGGCACTGCATGGTCCTCGGACTCAGGCCTATGGGGAAACTACTCGCTCCTCTATACCTGGGTACTAGACAGAACCAATGTATTACATGGTCCTCGGACTCAAACCTATGGGAAAACTAGATACTTACAGAGAAATGAAAGCGTTAGACAGAACCAAGGCACTGCATAGTCCTCAGACCCAGGCTTATGGGAAAACTACTCGCTCCTTTATACCTGGGTACTAGACAGAATCAAGGTATTGTATGGTCCTCGGACTCAAGCCTATGGGGAAACTAGATACTTACAGAGAAATGAAAGCGTTAGACAGAACCAAGGCACTGCATGGTCCTCGGACTTAGGCCTATGGGGAAACTACTCGCTCCTCTATACCTGGGTACTAGACAGAACCAAGGTATTGCATGGTCCTCGAACTCAAGCCTATGGGGAAACTAGATACTTACAGAGAAATGAAAGCGTTAGACAGAACCAAGGTACTGCATGGTCCTCGGACTCAGGCCTATGGGAAACTACTCGTTCCTCTATACTTGGGTACTAGACAGAACCAAGGTATTGTATGGTCCTCGGACTCAAACCTATGGGGAAACTAGATACTTACAGAGAAATGAAAGCGTTAGACAGAACCACGGCACTGCATGGTCCTCAAACTCAGGCCTGTGGGGAAACTACTCGCTCCTCTATACCTGGGTACTAGACAGAACCAAGGTATTGCATGGTCCTCGGACTCAAGCCTATGGGGAAACTAGATACTTACAGAGAAACGAAAGCGTTAGACAGAACCAAGGCACTGCATGGTCCTCGGACTCAGGCCTGTAGGGAAACTACTCGCTCCTCTATACCTGGGTACTAGACAGAACCAAGGAATTGCATGGTCTTCGGACTCAAACCTATGGGGAAACTAGATACTTATAGAAAAATGAAAGCGTTAGACAGAACCAGGGCACTGCATGGTCCTCGGACTCAGGCCTATGGGGAAACTACTCGCTCCTCTACACCTGGGTACTAGACAGAACCAAGGTATTGCATGGTCCTCGGACTCAAACCTATGGGGAAACTAGATACTTACAGAGAAATCAAAGCGTTAGACAGAACCAAGGCACTGCATGGTCCTCGGACTCAGGCCTATGAGGAAACTAACCGCTCAATCAGACCGTTGCGCCAAACAGAACAGGGGCGTCGCATGGCCCTCGGACTCAGGCCTACAGGGAGGCCAACTACAAAACATCCTAAGTTAGGAGAGGACCAAGCCCCATAGGGCCCTTGAGACGCGAGAGAGGTGCCCATGCATACGTTCTCTCTCCTTATCATCGTTACTGGCGCAACTGACCAACATGCAATTCAAGCTAAAGTCATACAAATCTAAGGAAGAAAGGAAAAGTAGGCAGCGTGTACACAAATACGCAATTCAAGTAAAGGGAAATCAAATTCGCATTACAACGATGAGTTCGTAAAAATTGCATGGCAGGAGTCACAGTACATAGAAGAGAAGTATAACAAAATAAAATGACAACGTGAAAGCAGGACGAGCCGAGACGCCGGGGAGCCTACTCCTCTTGCTCCGGTTAGACAGAGGCAGCCCCTGACCCCTCCGAGCCCTGGCCTGAGGGGATAGTCTGCGGGGGTACGGCGAGAGCAGCTACTTCCTCAGTGGTGGGGGCTGGATCATCGGAAGGGATCTCCACTATCTCTGGGGGTACCTCCTCACTCGAATGCTTCCCCAGTTCAGCTACCCGCACTTCTTCAGTAATCTCCCCAACCTCAGGGTCCTCAAGGGCGGCCTCACGGATAGCGGGGGGATAATACACATTCTCCACCTTCCACAGGTCGGACGCAGCCTCCACCCCAGCTTGTTTGAGGGCCTCAGCCCAGACCTGGGAACAATATCGCCTACACACTCCCAGGACTTGAGCCTTGTAGTCGGCCTCTACTGCAGCCACCCCGTCAACGTAGGCTGCGGCTTCAGCCTCCTTCTTGGCATGCTCGGCCATCTCCTTACCATGATCAGCCTCGTCCTTGGCCCGCAGGGCCTGGTCCCTGGCCCACTCCGCTGCCCTCTGATTCCCCTCGGCCTTAGCCACGTCAACCCGCAAGTCAGTAATCAGATCCCTCGCGATCCGCAATTGCTCCTCCGCCTCGCGTAGGCGCCTCGTCTGCTCCGTGGCCTGGGTCTGGGCGTCCTTAAGACCAGACAGCGCATTATCCCGCTCACTGGTCACCTCCTTCAGAGCCTGTCGAGCCTTGACGAGGTCAGCTTCAGAATTTTTCAGAATATTGGTGGCCTAGTATCGCCAGTCGCGCTCCTTTTTAAGGACCTCCTTCTAGTCGTTTGCCGCCCCCTCCAACGCAAAGATAGCTTGGACGGCCTGTCAAAATGACCAATGTGCGATGAGCCCCATAAAAGGAAAAGAATGGGAAAAGAATTGAGGTTATAGCCCTTACCATCCCCACATATCGCTTAAGGCTGAGGAAGACCTGCTCACTCGTCAATGAGTCAAGCTCAGCCATGTCCGCTGGGAGCAGCAAGCTCCTCTCCAATGCGTCTGCCACGCGCGTACCCTCGCCCTCGTTGAAATCCCTAAGAGAGGCGTTATCCCTCAATGGCTCCCCGCGGAGCATTAGGGCTGGGAGCCAGGCGTCAGCCCTAGACGAGGTGGTGTCGGTGACCTGCCTATCCGGACTCCTTCCGCCTATCTTAAGCTGCTTGGATGGCCGCAGAGCAGTGTCCTCCTCCTGTGAGGACACCGTCCTATCCCCCACGATCCTTTTACCCTTATCCTTCTTCTTCTTAGGACCAGCAGGCACGGACCCAGAGGGCGAGCGCGTCTAAGAAGGAGAAGGAGGAAGCTTCTGCCGAGCAGAAGTCGACTTAGCCTTCGAAAGAGGAGTAGGAGTTTTCTGTTGGGACTCCCCCGGCTGGCCCTCAAGCAGGTCCAACAACTTGGTGGTGGGTTTCCTCTTGTAACCCATTGACGGCCGAGGAGGGGTTTCTGAAACAAGGAGGTCTGCTTCTCTCAGATTGGGATCACCCAAGTCCCCGGGAGGATCCTCGGACTGATCAAGATGAGCGAAAACTTCAAACGCGTCCCCGTCCCCCTCTAGAGCTCCCTCGGCAGCCTCGGCAAACAGTTGGGAAGAGGAGGGGACGGCTAATGTGACAGTTTCCTGGTCGGAGGGCCCCTCGGGGAACGAAAATCCGTCCTCGGTCACAGTAATCCTCTGGAGCCGAGGATCGTTGGTGAAGATGATGTGCTTCGGAACCGGGAACGATTTCTGGGTAGGTGAATAACCCAAAATTATGTGGGCGGCCCTAACCTGGTTGTCGTCCTCGTTTATGTACATCGGCGCCCTCAACACCTTTTGCAAGTCTTCCCGGTTGATCAGATGGAAGTGACGTTGGAAGGCGTGCGGGTCTGCAAACGGAAAGTACCAAGACGTTAGTAAAAAAGAAAGGGGGGTGAAGAAAAGAGACGAGAGCTTGAAACCCTATATGTCTCCCACTGCCCCACCTAGTGTGCCCTCAGTTGTTGGGCAGTGAAGGCCATCATGCCACTCCCCCGACACAATGAGGAAATCCTTATAGAACCCCTTGCTGGACTCGGGGAGGCACTGAATGAGCCGCACCCTGTTGTCCCTCGTTTTCACGTAATACGAATGGCTCTTAAGAAGCTGAAGATTGTAACACCAGTTCACGTCATGGTGGGTCAACTTCAGCCCCATCTTCTCGTTCAGGGCGTCCACACTGCCCAGAATCCTAAAGACATTTATCCCACACTGGGTGGGGGTCAACCGAAAGTGCATGAGGTAATCCCTCATCACCGGCCCCATGGGGATTGTCATCCCCCCTTCGAGGAAGGTGACTACGAAAATTACCACCTCGCCCTCTTGCCTGTATATGCACCACTCCCCATCCTCACAATGTCTCAGATTCACATTGCCGGGAATTTTATAGTCGGTGATGAATTTCTCCATCGCCTCCTTAGTATCAACGTATTTCTTAAACCTACCCATCCCAGTAGACGCCTAAAAGAACTAAGAAAGAACAGGCGAAGCAGAAAAAAGGGTAACGAGAAAGAGGGGCCAAAGAGAGAGCGACTTACAGGAAAGAGAAAGGGCTCCTCGGACAGGCTTTTGTGCTGGAGGTGCTAGTAAGGGGGTGTCTGAACTCGGGAAGAGCGCACGAATATCCTCGATTACAAATGAGGAACAGGAAGAAGCGGTTCGTACGGGTATTTATACCCCAAATCGAGGAGCCATGCGGGTTTTCCCACTCATGAATGCCAGACAAACCTCCACCGTTGGATGGATAACTCCTCCTTGGACGTGGGGAGCACAGAGCTGCCTGGATTTAATGATGGACACGTTACGTGCTCCGAAGTGTCAGCGACGTGCCCTTGGCAGGTGAATGGGCCCCAGCACTAACGAGGGGTGGGGGGGGATGAGGCCGAGGATGTCAAAATCCTCCTCCCCGCCCAAGGATGCGTGCAGCAAGATTTTGAGGGGCTATTGTGTTGGCCAGAAAATCGTACAGCCACGGCCCACTCCAAGCCAGGCCCAAATGGCCCTGTCCGAGGAGGGATGACTACCCAAGGCCAATTTGGGGAGCAAACCCTTCTTTGGATCCGCACCGAGGATCCCCTCGTCCTCGGCATACTAAGGATAACTGTAGGGGAGGGGGGACAGACCCAGAGCCAGTTGTCACCTCAGCACTTAATACGTTCACCTAACCCTTCTGGCCGCATTAATGGGGATGCAACCCCCGGGCAGGGCTACATCGATCAGGGTGAACCACTTGAGCACGGATACGACCTCTGATGGGACAGGCGGCCAGAGGAGAGGCCAATGAATGATCAACAGAAAGAGGAAGAGAGTAATATATAAGAGAGACAAGCAAAATGTAAAATAGGGGGGTTTTTGGGAGTGAAAGGAGGAAAAAAGCCCCCTCGGCCATGGGCCGAGGAGCATCTCCTAGTTGTAAATTGTTCCAAGTGTTTCTTCAATAAAAGGAAAAGATGTTCAGACTTCTAAGACGCCGGTCCGCGCCTAAACCTTCAACCCACTCTCTACAAATTTATTGTTCTGGGTTTGTTGGGTCTATAACCAATCTCTTTTGGGCTTAGGCTACAAAAAAACTGACCCTACAATAGCCTAAGGCTATAACTCTCACTAAACAATTTAACATTGCTAAATATTTTGAAAATCTAATTATTGAATTGCATGCTCTCTATGTTCTTAAAACATATGTCAAATTTCATGTCAATCAAATGTTATTTACTATTTGATCCCGAAACTTATTTTTTTATGTATAATTTTAGACCACAAAAATTCAAAATTTAAACATTTGATTAATGACATAGCTATTGATCTTTGATTTTCTTGAAATTTTACAAGTATGGAGGATATAAAAAGAAAATATAATTAAATAGTGGATTTGTTATCAAAAAATATATTTTATAAGATCATTAAAACCATTGGTAGAGCAAGAGGGTCAACTGGATCATTCTTACATAATGATGAATTTCATTAATTGAATTTACAATGGAAACCATCATTATGTGAGAAGAAGAAATAATACTCTTGTATTATTGATTAATTTGGGATAATTTTCGTAAAATCTAGAGGGCATTAGCTGAATTTTGCATATAATTTATATATATATATATATATATAAAAGAAAAAATATGAGGGATAAGGATTTTTCCCTCCACCATTGAATAAAGATATCAAGATCCAATATAGTTAAGGCATATAAGTCTGTTATATAACCCTATTTAATTGTAAAGCAAGTCACTACAACAAAATGTATTTTTAGCGATGAAAATTAGTGAGGAAATATTTTTCGTCACTAAAAATATAGATTTAGCGACGAAATATGAATTTCGTCACTTATAATGAAAAAAATTATAACATTTATTGACGAAAAATAATTTTCGTCGCTATTGTGATCTGAAAAATAGGCACCAACAGGGAGAACTTTGGTGAGAACTTAGTTAATCTATAGCAACGAAATATTTCGTCACTAAAATCAATTCGTCTCTATAAGGAAGAATTAGCGATGGAAAATAATCGTCACTAAAAATAATCATGGTTTTTCATTTCATTGTTTTAGCAACGAAATCACAATTCGTCACTAAAAGTATACTATAGTGACGAATTCTGAATTTCTGGGTTTGATTTTCTAGGTTTTTGTTCTTTTGTTTGAATTTTCTAGATTTGTGTTCTTATGAGTTCTTGTTCAAGATGAACCCAAATATGAATTCGTGTGTTTTTGGTTTTATTTTTTTATTTTTTTGTGTGTGGGGCTATGGCATCTAATGCTGGTTGTTTCCTTCACCACCCATTGATAGCTATGATACAAGAAGTCATGCCACCATATGTGGTCTACATTTCTTTCTAGTTATGCAATTCATTCATCATCACTTGTAATTTGGGTATGAATATATATTGATAACGAAGATGTTAGAATGTATAGTTTTGTACATATTGAATGATGAATGCTCTCTCCAGTTGATGGAAAAATTGGTTGCCATGCCTCCTACTCCACAAAGTGATTGTGTGGACAAGAAATATTGAATGAACACACTCATATGGTTGCATTTAATAGACATAGTATAGTGGTTAAGGATTACATCAACATTAAAAACCTTATTTTAATCGGTTCATAAATGATAGGCAATCCTTCATGATAGCATAGGAACAATTTAATGTACATCTAATTTAGTTTGTTCACCTAAAAATGAAGGTTCCAGTACCCAATTAGAAAATGCCAAAACAAGTTGTTTGTTTCTTTTCAGTTCTTTTTTCCTATATATTTTAGGCCATAAAAGAGCTATTGCAGAGAATGGTCCTTCATGGTAGATTTCATAATAATAGTTTGAATTCTTTGTCAAATGTCAACGATCTTGTTATATGTTTCTCAGAGATGCAGCACATTATATATTCTAACGCATATTTTGGATTCTAAAGTACAAATAATATTATCTTTGTCAAATGTCAACGATCTTGTTATATGATTGAATTTAATTAAAAAATTTAATATTATTTTACTTTAAAAAATTGCACTTAGATTTTCTCAAATCACACTAAAAAATAAAAAATAAAAATCATAAGTCAATGAGTTTAATCACTAGCAAAATGGCGTAAGATACCGCACAACTTTTGATCTTTTATTGTTTATTTGATAAGCTTCTTGAATCGAAGGCCAATGAGAGGCATGGCTTGCCTCACTGTTCCAAGTTACAATATTCCCTAAAATTTAAGTTACGCTCACTGTTAAGATAATGAGGTCTACCAAATGATTTGCACATGGTTGGCTCAATATAATATTTTAGTGAATTTTTTATATTATAAATTTTTTATTTAGAAATTCATTATTTTTACTTTTTAATATGACTAATTTACTTAACGGTGATTGATGTGAATTTCTATTAATCTATAATTTTTGGGCCTTCTTAGACATGAATATGTTTTTTTAAATTAAAAAGCAAATGACTTATTGGACCCACATTTGGGAACTTCTTTAGTTTGAAGCCCAAGATATGGTGTAACTGTGTAAGTGGCCTTGGCCTACGGCTGACCTTGGATTTGTAAAATCTCTTTTACTTACACGCAATGATCTATTTTATACTTGTTCCCAAATTGTTGCAATAATTTTTCTTGTAGTTATAGCATTATTAGGTGTACTTAGATTAGATGAAATTTTTATTAATATGCTAGGTTTTCTTTTCCACTTGATGCCCATAAAGAAATTTTATAATATCACCTTCATGATAAAATATAAAGAGCTATAAAAAAATAGGCTAGCTACTTTTTATTTTTTTATAAAAAAATTAAAATTTTTTTCCTAAATTAATGTTCTTAGGACGTCTATTAATTTTTATATTCCTAAAAACTATCTGCTTATGTGGTGCAAATTTAAACTTGACAATGACTGCCACTTGTGAGCATAGAATTCTAGCAATAAAAATATGTGGTGAAAATATTGTGTAAAACTGGGTTTTTATCAAATCTAATTATAATAGATTAAATATTTGAGACATTTGCTAATTAAGTTTTAATGTTGGTAAAAGTTAGTCAATACTAATCAAGGTTAGTCAAAGCAAATTGGTCCTCTAAGCATGTAAAATTTTTTCCATCCCCTTTGTAATGCTAAATTTAGTTTCATTCAGCACTAGGTAGGCAATGATTGTTCATGGTTTCTAACACATCAAATGTTTTGACAAGTTTTCAAGAGTGGCCATCTTTTCATATCTTCAAAAGGTCGGTAAGTTGACAAAGGAAGTTTCGTCTCTGTTTCATTCTTTCACCTAATAATAAGGAACCAAACCCACAAAACCACACCTAATAATACTATTAATTCATTCTGTTAATACACACAACACACAAACCAACTCCAATGCATGCCACGTGGACTTGATTCAACTTTATACCATACCCATAATAATTCTGGACCACTAGTACGTACGTACATTTCACCTAGTCCCCACAACACAACCACAACACTAACACCAACACAAAGTACCTTGTACCCCTAGCTCCATCCATTAACACCTAACAAATTTTACTACTATCAATGCATGTGTATCATCACTCTCATTAATCATCATTGTCAATCACTATTCCACTAATTAAAACATTTAATTATTTAATTAATATTTTACTTACTGAATAAACAAAGAAAATAATAATAATAATAATAATAATAATCGTCGTTTCCTTTTTATCCCTTTCTCTTATATGGATCCCTCTCTTTTTGTCTTTTTGTCTTCCTTTGCCTTTTGTGGTTTTGACAAGTCTTGACTTCGACTCCCATTACTCACATGTATCACTATTTGGGTTTCAGGATTCAATTCCAAGTTGCAAAGGCTTCTGGGGTATAGGTTATTGTGTGCATTGGTGGCCTAAATACACATTGTTTGCAATAACTTTGGATTTTTTCTTAAAGTTGTAAGCTTAACTTGAGCAAAGTAAATAGATTTTAGTTAAAAACTTATAAAACTCTATACTTATGATGTTGGAAGTTGGATTTGTGGTGGTATGTTGTGTTAGAGCAAGTGGGTGGCTTGCATGGTGTTATAAGGTGATTTAAATACATATTGGGAGTGTTTTTCAATTCTTGCAAATGTGAGTGAGTATTGTTGATTATATGTAATGAATAGTATTTTATTTGATTTAATTACTTGTAAGCATTATAGTTGTGATGTTTGTGATTGATTTTGTGGTGGGTTGTTGTATTGGAGCAAGCGAGTAGCTTACATGGTATTTATAAGGTGGTTTAAATATATGTTGAGAGTGTTTTTCAATTCTTGCAAATGTGAATGAGTATTGTTGATTAGATGTGATAAATAGTATTTTATTTGATTTAAATACTTGTAAAACTCTATACTTGTGATATTGGAAATTGGTTTTGTGGTGGGTTGTTGTGTTGGAGTAAGTGGGTGGCTTGCATGGTATTATAAGGTGATTGAAATACATATTAAGAGTGTTTTTCAATTCTTGCAAATGTGAGTATTGTTAATTAGATATGATGAATAATATTTTATTTGATTTAAATACTTGTAAAACTCTATACTTGTGATGTTTGTGATTGGTTTTGTAGTGAGTTGTTGTGTTAGAGCAAGCAGGTGGTTTGCACAAGAGGAGATCTTAAACTTGGTTTTTAAGAAGAAGTCTGATATTGTAAAAGGACTTGGCATGAAACCTTCCTCTTCTTTAGTAACCACCGCCTCATCTAATTTCTTGGTGGAATATATCTAACGGCTAGAAAATGAGATAATTGAGCTCAAAGAGGCAAGAGCTAGGGACCAAGAGGAGTGAGCTAGGGACCAAGAGGCACAAGCTAAGCAAGAAGAGGTCCAAAAGAATATTCTTAACTTTTTGAGGAGTAAGGGTTATGATGACGCTCTTACCTATACGGGTGGTTCATCTTCAAGTTAAAACACTTATTGGTTAGTACTTTATTTTAGCAATTGACCCACACTACATGGTGTGACTACTTTTTGCATTATTTGAAACTAATTGTATTATATTACACTTGAAAATCTATATTTGCTTTCTACAACTTATACATTAGGAGTTGTAATTTTAATTCATTGGTATGGCTACTCTTAATGCATTGTTAGAAATGTTTCTTATAACATAATAAATGTTTTTACTTTACGATTTTAATGTAGTATTATTTTCATATTTGTGCAGATTTTTTATTGGTGGCTTTTAGGGGATTTACTTTTGGCATTACTTGAAGACATATAAGGGCATCTTCCGTTAGTTCTAATTATATTATGCTACACTTTTTATATTGTTATAAAACATCTTAAGTTATTACATGTGTTGCAAACAATTATTGTATGGAAGGAGTTTGATACTTGTTTTATTTTTTACTTGTGGAATGTATGGATCTTTTTTTATAAATGTGTTATTCAAATGTGAGGTTTTAATAATGTAATAACAGGTTATAGGTTAATATCAAAGTTGTGAAAAAAATAAAAACAAAAAAAAAAAAAAAAGTTTTAGCGACAAATTTTTCCGTCACAAATATAGCAACGAAAAATTGTTTTAGTGATGAAATATTTCGTCACTAAAGTAGCAAAATTTTGTAAGAAATGGTTTTAGTAACGAATATTTTCGTTGCTATATAATGCTGCACTTTTTATATTGTTATAAAACATCTTAAGTTATTGTATGTGTTGCAAACAATTATTGTATGGAAGGAGTTTGATACTTGTTTTATTTTTTACTTGTGGAATGTATGGATCTTTTTTTATAAATGTGTTGTTGAAATAAATGTGTTATTCAAATGTGAGGTTTTAATAATGTAATGACAGGTTACAGGTCAATATCAAAGCCATTAAAAAAATATAAAAAATTAAAAAGTTTTAGTGACAAATTTTTCTGTCACAAATATAGCAACGAAAAATTGTTTTAGTGATGAAATATTTTGTCGCTAAAGTAGCAAAATTTTGTAAGAAATGGTTTTAGTAACGAATATTTTCGTTGCTATATGTGCCTAGATTTTCTTAAAAATAGATTTAGTGACGAATTTTTTCGTCACTATATGTACCTAAAAATAGTTTTAGTGGCAAAATTATTCGTTACTAAATATGATTTAATAAACTAAAGTGTTTTTAGTGACGAAATATTTTCGTCACTGAATAGTGTTTTTAGTGAGGAAAACATTTAGCAACGAAACGTTTTCATCGCTAAATTTTTTTAAAAAAAAAAAACAAATCGGACTTTTAGTGATGAAATTTTTTGTCACTAGGACTTTTAGCGACGAAATGAGTTTCGTCGCTAATTAGTAGATTTCGTCGCTAAAGGTCCTTAGCGAGGAAAAACTAAACTTTTAGTGATGAATTTTTTCGTTACTGAAAATACATTTTGTTGTAGTGTAGTAGATAATCTTAATCCTAATTGTATTAGAAATATTGTAAGCATATGATATTGTGGTTGTTGAGATTTAGTGTGCTTAGTTAAAGTCGGGGAAAAGTGATCAATAAGTTAATGGTTGATAGAATTAGGCAAAAATCAAAGTGATCAATAAGTTTTAGGAAACATTTTTTTTTCAATTTTTTGTTCATAGCTGTTGAGATAAGTGGTGAATAAAATTTAGATGAAAATGATAATGCTCCATTTAGACGTTAATTCCTCAATAATTATATTAAAAAATTCATTTCCTATCATTATTCTAAAGGGATATAGTTGCCAAAGTAAAGGCAAGTGAATCATTAGTGGAGAAAAAATCTATCATTAATTAGTGGGAATGCTATCATCAGTGGAGAAAAATCTCGTCCTGTCCTTATAGTTATTGCCAACAAATTGACCTTGATATTTCAAGCTCACTAAGTTTTTGTCATTTTCTTTCTCCCCAAAAAAAAAAAGTTTTTGTCATTTTGGTTAGTATTTACTTTTTGGGTGATCAAGAATAATCTGGATTGTTTCATCGAAAAATAAGAACAATCTGGATTGATAGATGCCAAATGTTGGGTCGAGAAACTGATTAAGATGAATCAATGACAAGGCAAGCAAATTGATGGGTCATTACTTTTTTTTTTTGGTGGCAATATTCTCTTTGAACCTTTATGCCAAGTTAGATTAAACAAGACCTGTTAAAGCCATTATCTAGAATTAGACCACTACCCCTAGAAGTTAGAACCAGCTGCTCAGAACAATCCCTTTTTGACAGTCTTTCTTTGTGTATTTCCTTCTGTACTGACATGAACTTAAAAAAGAAATAAAGAAAAGAAATGAATAAAGAGGTGGAATGAGGAAAGGATTGAAGTGGGAAAGATTCGAACTGTTGACACTCATTACATGAAATGTGGTTTTCAATTAGGGTTGACTACTGCCTTTATCTTTAACAAAGTTTCTCAAGTTTATCAAAATATATATCAACTTTTATATATATATATATATATATACACATATATAGTAACTTAGGTTCCCTTTTTAAATTTCTGCCACATTTACTAATAAAACTAGATGAGTTAAAACTTAAAAGTGAAAACCCATTTGGAAGACACCTAAGAGAAAAACCCAAAGTGCAGAATCCTACCTTCATACACAATCTCCGACTTCTAATTTATGAAGAAATCATGCTTGATCTACTTCTCTCTCTGCTCAATAAGGGGGGAAAAAACATTCAGAACAATAAGAACAAATTGTTAACAATGAAATAGTGGAAGAAGAAGAGGAGGAGAATTATAATAGGAGGCAAAAATGTGTGGGTTTTTGAAGATTTTATATGTGAGATAGTTGTAAAAGGAGAGGATGTGGAACAAGAAGGTGTGCAAGTGGCAATTTAGAAGTCTTTGATTATGTGAGAAGTTAGAGAGGTTATGCATCCAGGGAAAACAAATTAAAGAAAGAAAGTTAATTAACATCGTTACTTGTTAGCTCTATTAGTACTAAAGTAGACAGGTGGCTAAAAATTAAAAAGGAAACATAAGTTACAAAACTTATGGTATTATATCTAAGTTTTACACTAAATATATTATATTATGTTTTATAATAAAGTTCAAACACATGGTTGTATTAACCAATTAAGTATACATTGAATATACCGTTATTATTTTCAATTACAAATTTTTTTAGAGAGTTTTAACCTATGACGTCCACTCTCGATAATAACTCTTTGTCATCAGACGAAAACACCAATCAATTTTTGGTGTAGGCAAAAATTGAACCCCAAATCTCTTTTTCAACCATCAGTAACTTTACTAGTTGAGCTAACTGGAACCCACTATTTTCAATTACAATTGAATTCAATGCAATTATGTGTTTAAAATTAATTAAAGAACAGAGAACTTGTTTTTTTTTTAAAAAAAAAAGAACAAAGAACCTAATGTATTAAAAATAAAAATAAAAAAACTAATTGAATCATCCAAATTCTTCTCATTTTTAGTTGAATGTGCAACCTGTGTCATGTATTTAATTTTTAAATATTACATATTTTATATATATAATTTAGAGAGAACTCGATGCGATCTTATCCCAAAAAATAGTATTTTTTAATTTTTTTTTAGTGAACAAATTTCTACGTGCGAGTGTGCTACTAACAAAACTTATTTGACTTTTTTTCCCCCTCCAAATTAGTGAGTAGTTGGTACCTTTTTACTGTTTGAATTTCAAGCAAAAAGTTTGGAATTGTGGAATAAAGTACTATCGTGTTTTTGGGGTTTTCTGTCTTTTTATTTTTTACTTGGCAAAAGATGAAAAATACTTGACACAATGATGAGTCGTTTTTGGTTTGCTTTGGTCCTTAAAGATAATAATTGCTGCGTGCGTACCTGCCCAAGCACTGGGGCATCGGCAAAATTTGATGGAGTTGAGATTCTTTTGTAATTACGATATACAGCGTGCGTTCGGATAACGCGTTTTGCAATGTTAGGTACTGTTTATACATTTTAAGCGGACTTAGAGCATTCGCATCAGCATATGGATAATCATGTATAATACAAAAACTTCCTCATTTTACACATTTTGGCCAAAAATCTTCCCACATCAAATTGTGTAAAACTGTGTAAATTCTTCTAAAAATTTCCATGAGCTACAGTAACCGTGTATATATACACGGTTACTGTAGCTCATGTATATATTTTAATATTTCTAATTTCACTCCTTTTTTTCTCTCTCTCTTCTCCATCTGCACAACCAACTCCTCATCATCTTCTTCCTCCGATACACACTCCCACAGACAAAATCAAAAATCAACCACCACAAAATCAACAACAAAATCAACAACAAAATAACCCACAGACACCACAAAACCAAACACACCCACACACGGACACACCAATGGAGATAGAGAGAGTGGATCGGCGCTTGTGGCGGATCGGCGTGCTTGGATCGGAGCTGCGAAGCGAAGCTTTGGATCGGAGCTCGTGGGAGCTTGGATCAGAGCTGCGGAGCGGAGCTTTGGATCGGAGCTCGTGGGAGCTTGGATCGGAGCTGCGGAGCGGTATGGACCAAGAGGTAGAGCTGATTCAGAAATGGGTATTGAGATGGGTTATGGGTAGGGAGATGGGCTGAGAGAGAGAGAGAGAGAGAGAGAGAGAGAGAGAGAGAGAGACAAAATCAGAAAAAATGGGTTGAGAAAAAATGGGCTGAGAGAGAAAGAGAGCGCACCTGTATAATAAGGTTAGTTGAGGAAATAATAAAAAAAATTGAGAAAATTGATTATTTAAATAAAAGTGGTGATAAAATAGATGAATTGATGTGGGTGTTTTGTAAAAGTGTATATATAAAATAGAAAAAGTATGTTTTTAGTGTAAAAATGGGCGTGTAAAATACACGGACTGATGCGAATGCTCTAATATATATATATATGTGTGTGTGTGTGTGCACTTGATTTGAAGCCTAATATATAATATTATATATATAAAACAAAAATTAGGGAAGAAAGTTCTTTTTAAAATGCATTAGAAAAATTTTAAAAGATGAGCTAAAACAGAAAGCCTCTCATAGTACATGCCAAATTGCCAATAGCATAGCATCAAAATATAACAACATTATTACAAGATCCTCTGGTGAATCAACAAAAGTCCTAATTAAAGTGTTGCTGCTGGCGTATTCCATTTTTTGTTAGCATGTGTCCAACTCAAAAACAGTGCTTAATGTATATCTTTACCCTTGGGATCAGACTCAGCAGAGTTACTACTAACTCAGCAGACCTGTGATTTGAAATGAGAATGGAATAAGCAGAGTTGCTACCAGTGTTGTTAAAACCGCACTTAAGCGCAAAGCGCAGAGTGCACAAGCCTTGGGGCTATTTTCCTCTAAAGTGATGCGCCCTCATAAAAGCATGCCTTAGGCGCGTCTTTTAGAGCTTTTTTATTATGCCCAAAGCACGCTTTTTTGAGCCTTTTGTAATTTTTTTATTAAAAAAAAATCTTAATTTGATTTTTAGCCATTAGATCTAAATATGTTTGATATAAACCATTGATTTAATATATAAAAACTAATAGTGTGGTTTGATACCATACACCTAATATATGATAGCAATGACAGGTTGACTAGAAGAGTAGAAGAAGATGAACTATCTGTAGATGATCTTGTGTATGATGATGATTTTTTGACATGGGGTAGTTTTGTTAGAGTTTCTGGAGTTGAAGAAGAAAGATTTAACTTGATATCAGGAATGGGCCCATTAGGGCAAACAATAGGTTCAAGTTCTAGTTCACAACATGCTCCTTATGATGGAGATGAAGACGATGAGGAAAATGATGAGAGCTATAAATCTTGTGATGATAATGATGATGGTCCCTTGCTTGATGATTATGTAGATTAAGATTGCATTGTATATTTGCATTAATTTTGTTAGGCAAAGATAACACTACTTAACATTTTAGTACTTTTTAGCCTTTGCCTTTTTGGTTCTATACTCCTATTCTGATTCAACCATGTTTTGTAATCATGGCCATTAATAATAAAAAATTTAGTTTATTAAAATTTTTTTATCAAATGTGCACATTACATCGATCAGGTGCGCACTTGCGCTTTATGTTTTGTGTCTAAGCTTTAGGAGGTCTTTGCACTTAAATACAGTCAGCGCTTTTAACAACATTAATTGGTTTTGAAATTCATTTATTGAGTTACAGATTTTAAAAATTCAGCATCTGTAGTTACTCCTATATAGCTCTAGATATCAAAGAAACCCACCCACCTCCTTAACTACAACTTAACTATTTCTTTTAAAAAAAAAAAATCCATGTCCTGAGAAGCAAATCATACAAAACATATCAAACAAAGAAATTTACACATTTTTAATTCAATTTCCACTTCACTAACAACTAGATTGTCAGCACCAGCTGAACTAACTGCTCATAACAGAATTGAGCCACCTCATCATAACCAACTCAACTGACTTCTCCTATCATATATAGGGTACCTGATCAATAATTATTAAAACTCGGCAACTCCCTATAGGTTGTCACCGTAATCGTATTCATCTTTGTCAACAGAATTGCTGCTTCTCCCTTCTTCTTCTTTTTTATGACATTCTTTGGTGGTGGTCCAAATGACGTAGGTGGTGAGCCGCCCATATATGCTTCATCACCAGAGCATGGGTCTTGAAAACCGTAGAATAGGTGCAAATAAGCCTCTGTCTCGGTTCATCGTTTTCTCTTCTTTTGAACCTATCATTTTTTAGTACTAGAAAGCAGCAATATAAATTGGAAAAACAAGCATGCATCAACTTAATTAAGTTTAAAAACAAGCATGCATCACCCAATTCGAGCAAAGGCTGGATGAAAGTCGATTGTCTGACCGTGTCTTCGAGGGTAGTGATCTACAGAGTAGCCTTCTTTGTAAAATCACTCCCATCAACTTTTTTTGAAAAAAAAAAATCTTCTTCAAATCCTTTGAAGTTAAGTCCTTCTCACCCAAGCCAAAGAAGTTCTTTGACCTGAGTGAGAACAAATTAACCCTTAGGATTTGTTGAAGTCTTTTTTTTTTTTTTTTTAATTTATGAAAGTGGTTTTACAAAGAAAGCAAATCTAGCGATAACTACCCCAAAGACACAGTCAGAGTATCGACTATCGTACAAAGTCAGCTCGTGATGGGTGTAACAACTGGTAAAATAATTATGGGATACAATCAAATTCAAAAGTCCTCTCATCTTGCTAGTACTTTGATTTTTCTATCTTTTTCTCTTTTATATTTTAATTAATGTAAGCTTAATTTGATGCATTCTTATTTTTCAATGTATTTTGTTGCTTGCTAGGGCCAAAAAATAATAGATCTTATGGGAGAGAAAACAATGAACTGAGATAAAGCTTATTCACCACTTATTCTACAGTACCAAAGATCCATACTATGGTGACGAAACATAATGTGGACGACTCACCGCTTGTCATCCACCACCAAAGAATGTCATTAGAAAAAAAAGGAAAAAATAGCGGTTTTGTGGACAAAGTCGAGAGCGATAATGATGATGACAACTATAACAAGTCACCGACTTTTACTAATTATTTATTTGATATCATATATATGACAGGAGTTCAAATTAGTTGAATTGGTTATGCAGTGGCTCAATTCAATTATGAGTAGTTAGTTAATTAATACAGCTGGTGTTGACAGTCTAGTTGTTAGTAAAGTGGTAAAGTGGTAATTGAATTAGAATAGTGAGAAATGTGTAAATTTTTTTTGTTAAAGTCCATACTTTAGTGAAAGTCCAAACATTTGCTCACTATAAAGTATCTCAAAACATGAAGTAACTATCGTTCTTTGCTCCAAAAAAAAAAAAAAAATGAAGTAAGATCAAATATCAATTTATTTAAGAAAGCAAGTTAAAAAAGAAAGACATAAGAAATGACATGTATCTATACTAAGATGAAATGTAAAAGAAAAACATGCAAAATGCATGAACATGTGAACAATCTATTTTAGAAAGCAAGATCAAAAATATTTACTAAGCATATGATAGCATGACAATTACTAGGACAGTAAAATGTATAAGGAACTCTATAGCATTACATACCAATGCAAATTTGCAATTCTTTTTCCCCCAAAAATTTTATCTCATATTCTCTCATGCAAAAAGGAACAACAAGAAACATAAATTTTGAATGCTTATAAAATGTGAAAAGAACATCATTCCACTTTTTTATTTTTTGAGGAAAATATTTTTATTTTGACTAAATAAATAAAAAATAAAAAAATAAAAAACATTTTTGTGACCTCAAGGGCCTTTTGCAATTTTTTGAAATTTTAGGGATTAAAATGTAATTTTGGAAATTTTGTGGGTGAAAAATAAGATTTGAAAAGATTTGGGGGTTGAAAGGAAATTTTGCAAAAGTTTAGGGATCAAAATGTGATTTTGGAAAGTTTGGGGCTGGAATTGTAACTTGGAAAAGCTCTGGGTTAAAAATATAATTTTTAAAAAGTTTGGGGTTTATTGAAATTTTGGGAAGTTGTGTTTGTGGCTTGTGGACCCACGGATTGGGTTTTTGTTAGTTATGGGGCCCAGAGGGGTGAGTTTTAAATTTAATGGGATCCATGTTAGGTCCATGTTTGGGTTGGGTACATTTTATTTTCTGACCAGGCCTAATTTCGGATTGGGCTTTGGTGTGAATTGGATTCAAAGGAACTGGGCTTTGGTGTGAATGTGGGACAAATTGGTCTGGCTCTTCTTTGTTTCACGGGTTGGCCAGTTGGGTCAACAGAATTGACCCGATTCACCTCATCTTAATGAAATCTCCCCTCCACCAATCAAAACCTAAGCAATCTCGGATTTTTTTTTTTTTTTTAATGCAAAATGCATGAACATGTGAACAATCTATTTTAGAAAGCAAGATCAAAAATATTTACTAAGCATATGATAGCATGACAATTACTAGGACAGTAAAATGTATAAGGAACTCTATAGCATTACATACCAATGCAAATTTGCAATTCTTTTTCCCCCAAAAATTTTATCTCATATTCTCTCATGCAAAAAGGAACAACAAGAAACATAAATTTTGAATGCTTATAAAATGTGAAAAGAACATCATTCCACTTTTTTATTTTTTGAGGAAAATATTTTTATTTTGACTAAATAAATAAAAAATAAAAAAATAAAAAACATTTTTGTGACCTCAAGGGCCTTTTGCAATTTTTTGAAATTTTAGGGATTAAAATGTAATTTTGGAAATTTTGTGGGTGAAAAATAAGATTTGAAAAGATTTGGGGGTTGAAAGGAAATTTTGCAAAAGTTTAGGGATCAAAATGTGATTTTGGAAAGTTTGGGGCTGGAATTGTAACTTGGAAAAGCTCTGGGTTAAAAATATAATTTTTAAAAAGTTTGGGGTTTATTGAAATTTTGGGAAGTTGTGTTTGTGGCTTGTGGACCCACGGATTGGGTTTTTGTTAGTTATGGGGCCCAGAGGGGTGAGTTTTAAATTTAATGGGATCCATGTTAGGTCCATGTTTGGGTTGGGTACATTTTATTTTCTGACCAGGCCTAATTTCGGATTGGGCTTTGGTGTGAATTGGATTCAAAGGAACTGGGCTTTGGTGTGAATGTGGGACAAATTGGTCTGGCTCTTCTTTGTTTCACGGGTTGGCCAGTTGGGTCAACAGAATTGACCCGATTCACCTCATCTTAATGAAATCTCCCCTCCACCAATCAAAACCTAAGCAATCTCGGATTTTTTTTTTTTTTTTTTTTCTAAATAACCAAATCCCTCAAACAATTTCATTAGTTAGCAAGTTTTTAAAACAATTTAACAATCTAACGAATCGAGTTCGTTAGACTCGATTTTTCTCTTGGAAATCGAGCAAGGATCTGTCGAGTTTCAATTGGAAATCGATCATTATGGATTCAAGTTCCATATGAAAAAGAACTAGAAGGAAGAACCCAGAAACTCAGACCAAATGAAGAAGGTTCTAGCGGCGGCAACAAAGCTCCTTTTGTTGAAGATCAATGAGTTTGTTATTTTTCTGAAGATCTTTGCTAAAGATCAGAGGTCGTTTCAATATGGAACTCGAGTGTTTCACTCTCGATTATGAAACTCGATAGAACCTCCCTCAATTTCAAAGAGCAAAATCGAGTCTAACGAACTCGATTTGTTAAATCGCTAAATTGTTTCGAAACCTTACTAACTAATGAAATTGTCTGAGGGATTTGGTTATTTAAAAAAAATCCAGCAATCAATAATACAAGATAAGCCAATAATATCCTGACACCTATTATTGGCGTATCAAGAGCTCGCCCTCCATGGCCATTACACGAGCCACTACCCATGGTGACTTTCTTTCTCTCTAATCCGCAGCCTCTCTCTTCCTCTCGGGTATTTTTTTTTTTTTTTTTCTTTGGGCCATTAAGTTTGGAGATTTGGATTATGGCTAAAGGTGGGATTTTTGCTTTGGATCTTAAGGTTTTGGAGTTTGGTGTTATATTTTGTTGGGAATATTTGATGTGGGTTTTTATTTGGGATTTTAAAGGGCTTCAGATTTTTTTTTTTTTTTTTTTTTTTTCGTATATGGGTTTTGGGGTTTGTTTCAAATGTCTATGATGTGTATGCTGCGTTAATGTATGAATTAAAGCAAACATTTGAGCATAAGTCACAAAGATAAAAACAGGCAACAGATTTAGTGCACTAGAGTTAGGCATAGATCAATATAGGGAAATTATTGTGTACTTCCGGAATACTATAAATGCGTACTCTCTCCTCTTACATGAATGGTGGGTCTCACTAATTAAATTCATATTGGGACCCATCATTCATGTGAGAGGAATATGCATTTACGGTACTCCGGGAGTACCTAATAATTTTTTGATTAATTTATATATGAGATGAGAAATAAATGCTACCTATTTTTGCTCTCTACTCGTTGTTGAGTTCTCTCTCTAATTGCTTACCTTTTGCCTGCTCTTCTTTTGTCCTCCTAGTCTTTGCTTTGTTGATAGTTAAAAAAAGGAACAACCTTTGGGTTAAATTTTGAGCTAAAAATTTAAAAGAAAAATGAGAGAGTGAAAGTAAAGTGAGAAGAAATTATTAGGTTGTCTCTGCTTTGCTCTGTCCTCTATTCTCTCTTTCTCTGCTCTTATTTCTTGTTAAAGTTGCCGCCTTTGGTGTTGCTTGTGATTGTCTTTGTTTGCTAATTCTCAATGTCTCCATTGTTGTTATTACTCTATAGTTGCTTGTTTGTTCTAGAGTTTTGGTTTAGTGAAAAAGGTTGGATTTTTCTTGGTTTTTTTTTTTTTGGTGAGATTTTTGGTAGGTGAAAAAGTAGTATATTTTTGTTAGCCGAAATGATTGTTCCGAACCGAAATAAGGAGGTGACCTTTTTTATTGCTCCTATGCACTTGATCTTGTCAATGGAAGCAAAGAGTTGCTTAAATCTTGTCTTGCAGAGAGAAGATTTGCATGATATGGTGAGAAGATAGAAGCTAAAGAAGTTGAAATAGAGAGAGAAGGTGAATGTCACTGCAAACAATAAAAGAAGACTAGCCTTAGAGCACGCGCCCATGCGCGTACTCAGATGCTCTTCTATTTGTTGGGTAAAATTTAATAATTTGCATCAATTATAATTTAGAGTTACTACATTTTCCAATAACAAAATACTTAGGGGTGTGATGAGTGTTATGCTTTTGTGGATGAAATATTTTTTTCATCACGCTCCTAGGTATTTTGTGATTGGAATATGTAATAATTCGAAATTATAATTGATATAAATTATTAAATTTTACTCAACAAATAAAAGAGCTTATGAGTACGTGCGTGAGCACGTGCTCAGAGGCTAGTATCTATTTTTGTTTTTTTGTTTTTGATAGGGAAAAAAAAAAAAAAACAATTGCAACTTGGGATTGTTTAACTTGTTTTTCTATTTTTTTTTTAAATAAAAAAACAATAAATGTATAGTTGTTTTGAAGAAGTAGATTAGTGGAAGAGTGATTCTATTTTGTAGGAAATGTTTATGTGGGAATTAGAGATATATTTTTACTATGTTATCTTCAAGTTTTGTCACTGCTTTAGATATATGTTTTAGGATATTTTTTAAACACAAAAAAGACGTAGATTGACAGGGAAAATTTATCCTGATTTCTTTCTCTTATACTAATTTTCGCTTCTCTCCTTATTTCTTCATGTGTGCCATAAAAGATTAGTCTGAAATAGGATAATAGTTATCATACTCATTACATGGATAAATGATAATAGAGAATTTATCGCCTTCTGCTTATCAAAAAAAGAAAAAAAGAAAAAGAAGAAGAAGAACAAACCCCAATAATTTTTTAGCATGGAGCAACACTTGTGTCAAAATCTAACCAACCAATTAGATCTAATGAGTTATCTTGAAATAAAAATGACATAATTCATAAAGGGTGTAAAATGACATAACTGACAAAAGGAACCAACCGAAGAAGTCTGGCATCAAATACTTCCAAGCCTTTTGTTTCACTTTCACCCATATGAACTCTGGCATCAAAACTCCAAATGAAAAACTAAGGTAATCACCATAAATTCATTTAATTTAACAATAAAACCCCAAAATCTAATCACCCACCAAATACAATAATTCCCATTTATTTGAGCCAAAATTCTAAACTAAGAATAGCCCAAGAAGAAGCATAATATGATGAAGATATCAAATTTAAGTCCTCTTGTGTCTTTACTATGTACTCTGCTATAGTGGAGAAGCCAGCCTGATCAGTCATTTTGCACAATAGAAACTCTTCAACTGCTACAGAGAGAGGTGATGATGGGATCAAGGATTTGTGTAAGGTTTAGTAGATGAAGTGGTGAACTAAACTGCTACTATTCAAGTTGAAAAAAAAAATTGATAACAAAGAAAAAGGAGAGATGACAGATAACTCGTAACTAGATAATAAGAAGTGGGGGAGTTCGAATTTCTAGGACAATTTTTAATTCAAAATTTTTGGTAGTTGTGGTTTGGGAGGAAAACATGGAGTTCGCAGATGTGTATCACTGGGATGAATGTGAAATAGAGGAATCAATGCGTGTATTAGTGGGAGGTTTAAAACTTTGGGTTTTGTTTTTATGTATTTCTCCTTGTTAGCTGAAAATTTGTATAAGAGAGCAGGATGGAAATATTTTAGGCATCTAAAAGTAGGAATCCAAATAGGGAAAGCCCCTTAAACAGAAGAAGATACTATATTTTTCAATCACAAAAAATTCCTAGGAGAGTGATGAGTAATATGTGTTTGTGGGTAAAATAATTTTACAATAATTTTTTTTTTTTTGGTTGAAGAGTTTTTAAATGTGTATGTGGGGCACAAGAATTTAGGTAAGGTGCCTGTGCCACGTGTCGTGTCCATGGCCGAGGAGTCCATTACTGCGTTGAGGAGGTCACACGCTCGGACAATAAAGCCACATCAGTGGCACATTGCAGAGGAGGTCCTGCTGTTGAGAAAAAGTTTCGAAGAGGGAGTTAGCCTTGACATGACTGGAGGGATGGTGACTGCCTCCACATTCATTGCATCCCACAAAACCCCCTAGCTGCATTTATGTGGAAAAAACCACTGAACAATACTGCCTTGGCCACTGCAACTCATAAGAGGTTTGGGAAGGTGTCTGATAGGACAAGAACTCAAGTGATGGACTGGACAATCAACAAATGGAGGGTTAAGATCGCCTGAAGGGAGCTATATAATGCGAGAGACCCTCCAAAGAAGAGGGAGGGAGAAATCTATAGAGAAAACACTGTAGTATTAAGAAAATGAACTTTAATCAAATCCTAGAGAAATATATTCAAGAGCTACTCTCCTCAAACATTGCCAAGGAAGAATTTTGTTGCATTATACTTGTCTATTCATTACTTTTCCTTACCATCTTTGGCCTGTTAAGGGTGCCGTCACTTCATTAAAGCTTAGCTTTTCAGCATATTCTCTACAAATATATTGTGTTGGGCTCTTTAGGCCTTAATTCATTCATCTTTTAAACCAAAGAACTAAAGCCAGCCCTTACAGTGTACTTATCCACAAATTTGTAAAAAGAAATGACCAGGGTAGGCTTTTTTGGATAGAATGTGGGATAGTGTTTTTTCTCTTTTTTTTTTCTTTTTTTTTTATTGAAGATAAACATGAGAATGATTTTTTTAAAAGAAAAAAAAAAAAAAAAAACAACAACAACAACAACAAACGTATAGTTGCTTTGAAGAAGTGGATTAGTGGGAGAGTGACCCTATTTTGTAGGAGATGTTTTAGGTGAGAGTTAGAGATATATTTTTACAATGTTATCCTCAAGTTTTACCCCTACTTAAACATAGGTTGTAGGGTTATTTTGGAACAAAAAAAAATCCAGTCCAAACAGGGGAAGACCCTTAAATAGTACCCCCTCTGTCCTAGTTTGTTTGTCCTTTATTCCATTTTGAGATGTTCCAAAATATTGTTGTGTTTCTAAAAATATAAATCATTAATTTACTAATGTTCTTATTATGCCTTTACTTTATTTTCAAAACTATTTGAAAAGAAAACTAACAAATATTTAAAAAAATTAATCTAATTGGGGCACATTTTTAGTTACCTCATTAAGAATAACTCTTTTAAAAAAAAGTTGATAAATTTACTTAAGGGTAGTTTTGAAAACTTATACATTTTCATAAAGATAAATAAGACAATAAATGATATTTCCTTAAAAAATTTGACTTTTCAAATAGTACTCCCTCTGTCCCAGTTTGTTTGTCATTTATTCCATTTTGAGATGGTCCAAAATATTGTTGTATTTCTAAAAATATAAATCATTAATTTACTAATGTTCTTATTATGCCCCTACTTTATTTTCAAAACTATTTGAAAAGAAAACTAACAAATATTTAAAAAAATCAATCTAATTGGGGCACATTTTTAGTTGCCTCATTAAGAATAACTCTTTTAAAAAAAAGTTGATAAATTTACTTAATGGTAGTTTTGAAAACTTATACATTTTCATAAAGACAAACAAGACAATAAATGATATTTTTTTAAGAAATTTGACTTTTCAAACAGAACAAATAAATTGAAACAGATAGAGTAGCATAGACGACGAAAGTAAGGTAAGAGAGAGAAGGAACATTGAGAAGTGGGAAAGTAAAATTAAAACTAAAAAAAGTAGAGGGGAGTCCAAGAGTCACGTGGGAAGGAAATTTTTTTTTTTTTTTTTACAAGATAAAATTTTTATTTTATTTTATTGACAAGATAAAAATTCTATTTTAGTATAATTTAAGTGTATATGTGAAACTCTCTTCTAAAGACTTGCACTCAGGTCCTTACTCCTACACTCCACAAATATTTATACTTATAGAATGACCATTATACCAAGGGTGAAAGGAAATTTCCTGAAAGGAGCATGCTGCATGCTTTACAAAAACCATTACATGCTTGCATATTTACAAAACTACCACTTTTTTCTTTATAGAACCAATCAGTTTAACACCCAGAAGCAGTTCGAAACACGAGTTTGTAGGCCTTATTTTTGGGCTGTCATGGATTTGTATGGTTGGAAAAGTTATGGGCTTAAAAAAAGAAAAGAAAAGATATGGGCTTCTTCTTTTTTATGGTGAATATATGGGCTTCTTTCTACATATATTCAGTGCGAAATTTTGAAATTGTGCACTGATATTCACCGGAACTGGAATGTATTACATTCCAAATTTCCAATAGTCAAACCGAAATGGTAACCGAAACAGAATTGAAGACTTTGGTTTTTGTGCCTCAAGTGGCTGAGGATAGGGGTATTTATATGGGGGAATTCCTAAGGTTTTTTGTGCCTCAAGAGGCTGAGGATGATGACTCAAATAATTCCAAAAGAAAAGGCGAAGGCCTACTGCTGAAAATCAGCTACAATCCTCACCAACTGCCCGTGAAAGATGCAAGTGCACTACTACAAATTCTTTGCAGTTTCGGCCCATTAATTGGTTAGTTGAGGGGAAAAAAAAGGAGGAGAGGACACACAAACAGAGCAACAAAGAGCAAACAGCAAGGGAGAAAGGAAGGGCAAGTGAAAAGAAAAGAAAAAAAGATTTCGACAAGTGCAGAAAAAGAGCAGTTACACAGAGGATAGAAAAACGAAAAAGAGGAAGAAGCAAAAAGCAATAAGTTAAAGACAGAAGCTACAGAGGTCTGTATATGAGGAGGCTTCACAAGTTTTCTTGATCTCTGACCCTCTCACTCTTCCTTCTCAAAACTGAATTTTTGTTAGGTAAAACAAATAGGATCAGTTTCAAGAGGAGTTACTAACTCCATATATGAAACTTGGAGTCACTGTTTGAGAATTACTAAATAAAAATTCTCTCCAACTCTAACAAATCAAATACATTAATGAATTTTATCCCAAAAAAAAAAAAAAAAAACATCAATGAAGTCCTTGACTCTATCTATATAAATTGATTCAATGGAGTCCTTGACTTCACCAATTTAAATATTAGAGTCAAGAACTCTATCAAATGTTAATGGAGTTCTTGACTCTACCAAATCAAATACATTAATGAAGTCTTTGACTCTACCTTATGAATTAATTCAATGGAATCCTTAACTCTACCAATTTAAATATTAGAGTCCTAGACTCTATCAAGTCAAATACATTAATGGAGTTCTTGACTTTACGAAGAAACACTCGTATCTCTCAAACAAACCTCTCCCAATCTCACAGTCACTATGTAAACCAAAACATAAAGGAAAACAGAGGGAGAGAAATGAACAGGAGAAACTCAGATATCTATATATATAGATACATTAGAGAAGGAAGAAGAGAGAAGCCCAACAAAGTCTGGTACAACAGACTTGTAACCACCTCACATGAACCATAACAGAATCCTTTACGTGTGTGAGATAACTGAATCCTTCAATCCTTCAATAACTGATACAAGAGAAATGACGCCTTTGGATTTAATGAGAAACGACACCGTTACACTTTAGGCGTGTTTTATATTTAATCATTTTAGCAGACGACATTGTTTTGGATTTAGGACTAGATGTTGGAAATAGTAACCTCCACGAGAGAAAACAACATAAAAAAAAGCAAGCACTGAGAAAAGAAGAGAGAAAAAGAAAAAAAAATTAGAAACAACGAAAGAAAATAGAGAGCATAGAACGGCAAGCATGCACCAATAGGTTGATCCCTCTCTGCCTCTAAAGCCCATGCTTTCTGTCAAGGACAAGAGATTCTTCTGAGCACAGTTTATTTAGGCCCGTTCCCTCAAAGCAATTAATTTCCTCCTGGGGAGATTATTCGCATTGAAGAAGTGGTTCCCTTCTTGACTTTGGCCTCGTAACATAACTTGGCACGACAAACTGACATTTCTCTCTTTGATTCAATAAACTCATTACTATTTCTTCCCCATTTATTTTTGCTATTTCATGAACAAGGCATTTCTTGTTGCCGCACTTTTATTTATTTCTATCTAAGTAGCAAACACATTTCTTTTGTTATCTTTATTATATCTGCCTGCCATCACTCTCCCATAGCAACTCCGCTTGTCATAGGGACGTGATTGAAGTTTTGACAAACGGGGCATAGTTTGTGCACAAGTCGGACCAAGGTGGGTCACAATTGGACTGGTTCTAACTCCCTAATCCAAAACACTTGGGCCCAGTAAGGCAAGAGACAGTTTGCTCAAGGGTATGAGGACATGAAGTTTGATGAAGAACACCATGGGCAGAACAAAAGGATTGAAACTCAGCATTAGTATATTCAAAACCATTGTCAGTTCTTAAAATTTTAAGTTTGGAATCATGTTGAGTTTCAACCATAGACTTGAAATGCTTAAACATAGACAGAACTTCAGTTTTAGACTTAAGAAGAAACAACCAAGTGAAACGAGTGTAATCATCAACAAAGAGTACATAGTAATTAAAACCAAGTAAAGAAGTAATGGGAGAAGGACCCCAAACATCACTATGCACAATTTCAAGAACTGAAGTGGAAACAATTGGAGATTGATTCAAATGAAGTCTATGCATTTTAGCACTTATACAATATTCACAAGAGGAACAAACCTCATCAATCATGGATAAAGAAAGAGATGAAAATACAGTCTTGAGAATAGAATACAAAATCCTAGAATTAGGGTGACCAAGTCTGTGATGCCAAAGTAGAATCTAATGTGGTTTGACAAACATAAAAGCAAAAGACTTGAAATGATTCAATGATGAAGATAGGTCAGAGTTGGAATGAATAGGATAGACCCCATCTCTACTAAACCTTGCATAGAGGATCTTCCCCGTGGGCAAATCTTGAATTAAGAACTTATTGGCATCAAAGTAATAAAACACATTATTTTGGAGACAAAGTTTATTAACAGACAGAAGGTTAGAAGCAAGGTCAAGCACCTTTAGAATATTATCAAGCCTAAAATTATGAGTTAGGGTTTGAAGCTTACCATTACCAATGTGAGTGACTGGAAATTCCTGACCATTCCCAACAGTGATAGTCTCATTGCCTTGGACAGGTTGTTGATGAAGAGACAGCTGTAACAAATTGGAGTTACATGATCTGAGCAGCCTATGTTAGTAAGCCAAGAGTTGGAAGCCTGAAATTGAGCATCATTGGCCACTATAGAAGCAAGTTTAGCAGGGGCACGCCTTCCTTGATATGCAAAATCCATGCGATAGTAACAATCAAGAGCTGAATGACCACACTTTCCACAAATCTAACAAATATGCCTGCTAGATTAACCTTGGTTTTGACCTTGATTATTGGAAGACTTAGCTTGATTAAAAGACTGAAATTAAGATGGAAAATTTTGATTGCCAGGATCAAAATTCTGAAACTAAGAGCCACCAAAATTGAAATAATTGCCTCCACCAAAATGAGAATTCATTCCACCAGAGTGAGGTCCATGTCCACGAGCACCTCTCCTTCTCTGGTTGTGATTTCTTCTTCCTCTTTCCTGAGGAAAACCTTGTGAGTGAAAGTTTGCAGCCATAGCCATAGAAACTGAATCAATACCATTGGATCTCTTCTTAATAACTCTCTCTTCAGCATTAAGTAATGCATTCAATTCCTCCATTGACAACACATCACTCCTAGTTCTAATAGCAGAGCTAAAAGAATCATAGTCAGATGGAAGACCATCAAGAATAATGTGGAGATGCTCCTCATCATCCACAAACACAAACACACTTGCTTAATCTTCTGAAAATAACCATCAATAGAATCACTCCCTTTCTTAATTGCATTCAATTCATTACAGAGACTCATAACATGAGACCTTTAAATTGATGCAAATCTCTTCTCTAATACTCTCCAAACTCCTCTAACATATTTTTGCCCAACTGTGAAAGCAAGAATTGCAGGAGAAAGAGTTGAATTCAAGAATGTGAACATTGCTTGTTCATGATTCTTCCAAGCTATGAATGCTGGATTGATTTCATTAGTAAAATTACCAAATGAATCTTTAAGAAATCTATCTGGAGCAGTGATTGAATAATCAAGAACATCAATCATTGAGTAGGTATCAAGAATTATCTCGATTTGATGTTTCCACACAACATAATTCCCATAGTCCAACTTCACAGTCATCATAGATGACATATTTAACAGCAACAACAATGAGGAATTCACTAGCAAACCTGAAGAAGCCATAGCGGGCACAGCACTTGAAGAAGATGAACTGGATTGAGAAGAAGCCATTGATATGGATCAATGCTCTGATACCATAAAGAAACACTCGTAATCTATCTATCAAACAAACCTCTCTCAATCTCATAGTCACTATGTAAACCAAAACAGAAAGGAAAACAGAGGCAGAGAAATGAACTAGAGAAACTCAAATATTATTGCTATCAAAAAGTACAATACAATATGATAAATACAAGTGAATAGATATCTATATATATAGATACACCAGAGAAGGAAGAAGAGAGAAGCCTAACGAAGTCTAGTACAATAGACTTGTAACCACCTCACATGAACCATAACAGAATCCTACATGTGTGTGAGATAACTGAATCCTTCAATCCTTCAATAATTGATACAAGAGAAACGACGTCGTTGGCTTTAATGAGAAACGACACCGTTACACTTTAGGCATGTTTTATATTTAATCACTTTAGCAAACGACATCGTTTTGGATTTAGGACTAGCTATTGGAACAGTAGCTTCTTCTCCTTCAGGACTTGACTCTGAGTAGCTTGCACTTTCATCTACCTTATAAATTAATTCAATGGAGTCCTTGATTCCACCAACTTAAATATTAGAGTCCTTAACTCTACCAATTAAACAAATCAATTGAGTCCTTGACTCTACCATTCATTACAAATTAATTCAAACAATTTGGAGTTCTTAACTTCACCAATTTAAATTAATATGCTTCAATGGAGTCTTGACTCCCAAAATTATTTTAAATAGAATGGATTTTCTAATTCCTTCAAATTAATGCAATGGAATATTTAATTCCAATATGATTAATTCTTTGGGATTCCTACTTCCACAACCAAAATTGGAGTTTCTAATTGCCAAAATAAAATGATCATAAAATTGATTTGAGAAAAATTTTCAATTCCTAATCTCTAAAAATGTTCATAAAAATAAAATTGATTTTAAAGGAGTTTTCTTTCCCTTAATTAATTTTGGGGACTTCAATCAAAATATCATTACTTGTTAAAATTCCTACAAAGAAGCAAATGAAAGAACGGGAAATTTGTTTGGACATTCAATTTCTCAAAAAATTAGTCGTTGGTTCGATTTCCATAAAAATATGGGTCCTTGACTTCTCCTTGAGATTAAAATAAATTATCTCACTCAAAAACAAAATTAAATCAATGCTTAATTAAATACCAAGTATTTGACTTAAATGTCTATGGTTTAAAGTGGACAAAATCATATTTAAGGATTTTAAATCTAAAACCTCAATTCAAGAACTATGAATTGGCTTGTTTCCCACCAAGGGTACGTCGGCAACCTAAATACATTATTAGGTACAGCTACAAATAAATAAAAACACATATCTCCTCAAATACAAAAATATATAAACTCATGTATGAAGGCAACATGGTTGGAATCAAAGGATCTTCCCTTGAAAAAAGGGATTGTAATTAAGAGAATCATTATCTTGAATGGACACTACTCACATCAATAAAACTCATATGCCTAAACGCTTATGGGCGAAATTATGTTTGATGGATTTTATTGTATAACAATTTTTGTTAAACAGTAGCATCTTGAGGCTTTGAATCTCAAGTTCAAAGATGGAACTTGAGTCACTAAAACTAGAGTTGCAATTGGTGGCAATTTGATGTGGAAGAAAAAATCCACGTGAAACTCAAGTCTTTAAGACTCAAGTTCCTACGTTCTCCAAATCAAGTTCCCGTTGTCTTTCTTCTTCTTCTCCTTCTTCTTCTTTTTCTTCTTCTTCTTCGGATCTACTGCTTCAGATCTACTTCTACAGAACTCAAGTATCTCAAACTCGAGTTCCACGTGGATAAATTGTTCCATGCCAACACTAGAACCTGAGTCTTAAAGGCTCAAGTTTTTCATTGAAATCAAGTCTCAAAAACTCATGATACTAGTTTCCTAAATAGTTTTAAAAACGTGCTTATTAATGAAATAGTCTCTAAAATTATGTTAGATGGCAAATTTTCCCTAAGGATGATTGTGGACAAAGATGGTAACACACCATGGATAAGAATGGTGAAATGTGTCACTGACATGTTCTAGCAAATGTACCAATGCCATAATTTACCTTTACCTATACAGTGGAATAAAACCTAGAGTACATTCGTTTCAAAAAAAAAAAACCTAGAGTACATTGCACTTAAGGAGCTAAACTTTTATTAACAATTATGAATAAAACTTTGACATACTCATTAATTAAAAGAAATTAATTTGATTTTTAAATAAATCACATTATGACCTGAGAAAAATAAAGGATCAAATATGACAAAGTAATTAGACATGGATAAAAAATAGGACATGGACACATAATTTATAAAAATCAATTAAACTTCTTAATTAATTTGATGCTCAAGTCTCAATAGCATGCTTGATTAAATAGTCCCAAAATGGTAACAATTTTTCATTGAAACCATACTAAAAATTTAGCATGTGTTACATATAAAATTATATACATTTTTTACAGTTAAAATGCAAAGTGAGTAATTTCCTTAAGTAAGTGATATCTCACCTAGTTCAATCTTAATCTTCGCCCATTAGTAATCAAATTACATGAAATATCATGGTTTAAAATAACATCAAAATTAGTCTAATCTGATGGTTAAATTCCAATTTAAGCTCAATCAAATTTAGTCAACCACATAAAAATTGATAAAAATCAACAACAAAATGGGGTTTAACCATTAAAACCATGAAATCCTTTAATTCATGAATAAAACTTCTTTCAAAATTTAGAGTCAGACAAAATACAGTATCAATAGCAACAATTCTGTTGATAAAGACAAGTAAAAGGACGATGACAATCTTTTCAAATCCTCAGAGGTTAAGTCATTCTCACTCAGTTCAAATAAGAAGTTTGGCTTGAGTGAGAATGACTTAACCCCTGGGGATTTGAAGAGATTTTTTTCTTTTTCTTCAAAAGAGTTGATGGAAGTGGTTTTACAAAGAAAACAACTTTGGTGATGACTACCCTCAAAGAAAGGTTAGAGGGTTGGTTGTCGTCCAGCCTTTGCTTGCAATGGTTGTAACAGAAACTAGGAAAAAGTTACGAGGCACCATCAAATTCAAAAGTTCTGACATCTTGCTGGTACTTTGATTCTTCCATCTTTTTCTCTATTTGTGTTTTAATTAATTTTAATCTTAAATTGAAAAGGGGTAATAGTTTTTATAATCTTTTATTTTTATTTTATTTTTACCTCTTTCTAACCTAAAACTAATATTGCCCATACTCGATTGGGTTGAATTTAAACCCATGTCAAGTACGATAAATGAGGGGATCAATTTTGCAAAAGATAGGTCAATTAATAAAAATTCACTAAGATCTTCAATGATGGTATTAAGAGTGTCTTTAGAGTATACCAAATCCGCATAGCTATCTTTCATTCAACTCAACTCTACTGCCATGTCTTCATCTTATATTCTACCTTTTAAATTGAGTTTTCTTTATTTATTTGTAAAATATAGCAAGCTCTTTTTTCATTGCCTCTCCAAGAAAATAACCATTTTTTTTAGTTTTATCTCCTTCTGATTCACAAAGAGAGAGAGAGAGAGAGAGAGATGGCCCATACGAAAAATGTACTAATAAATATAGATGACGATTTTTATTTCTTTATTTTTTAAGTTAGACATGACTAAAAGTTTTGTTAATCCAAGCATTCATATCCTTTTGTAATATCTAGCTATATTTTTGATCAATAAGTCACATTTTTACTATAAGGTTCCATTTGGTTTGGGTTAGGAGGGATAAAAAATAGGGAGTGGAAAATAAGAGTGAAATGAAAAAGATGGTTTGTTTGGTTGGGTGTGTGTGTGTTTTGTGGTTTTTTTTTTGGGGGGGGGGGGGGGGGGGATAAGTAATAATTTTTTATTTAATAATTACAATAAATTATTGTTTATATTATGTAGGGGTATAAGAAATTTGTACAAACAACATTTTCTATCATCTATTTTTTTTTTCAACTAAACAAATAAGTTTTTCATCTTTTCTTTTTTTCATCCTCTTGAGAGAAAACTAAAATCTTTTTTATCCTTCCATTTTTCTATCCTAACATCTTAATTATTGGTGAAAGGCCTTCATAACTTAATCATGTAATCCAAATGATCAATTAACCTAAGTAAGACCAATAATCCTACATACACACCTGAAGTTTGTTTGGTTTTTTCTTATTTTTAGTAGCATATTTGTATAATGTATATTATTTATCAAAATCAAAATATATAGTTTTTGGTAAGTTGTATGTTTTTATTTTTATTTTTATAAGATATAAGTTGTATGTTAAATAGTAACAAAAAGTTAAAAACTAACTTATTTCCTAAAAGCTAAAAGTTAGATTATTTGAAAATATGTTAGACAAATAATAAAAAAACAAAAACAAAAAACAATAATTGAAAGCCAATTATAATCACCTTCACTTTGTTTTTTCTGGTAAGACTGTAAAACATTTTCAAATTTAAAATGATAAATTCAAAGGAATCAATGGGCTGAAAAATCTCCGGATGCTCTTGATCTAGTAGAGTGAATCCTGAAAAAACAAAGGAAATCAGCAGAGAAGATCGGTGGAAGCCGGCCTTTAATTCTCCGATGGTAAAGTTAGTAAATTGAAGGAGAGAAGAGCCCTCAATACTTAACTTATCTGAAAATTTTTTACCAAAGAGAAAAGTCCCCTTACCTCTGCGCAGAAAGACCTTTATATAGTGTTAGAAATCGGTTATTTCTCTTAATCGTCGTTGAGTTTGGAGGATTCAGAGGGTAACTTCCTTAACCGTCACAAATGTCACCTCTTCGGGAACTACGTTGAGATTCAAGCAATACAACTTTTGGTTGGAAGTGTGCTTAGTCTAACTCTTTATGAATTCACCTCGTCCGTCACTAATGAAGGACGAGGTTCACAGCCCGCTCGTCCTTCATTGGACGAGTGTGTAGAAGTAGAAGAATGGTGGTAATGGAGGGACGAATGTACTAAACACTCGCTCTCAGCTCTGAACATTGCTATGGACGACCATAAGGACGAGTGATTGACTTGGTGTTTTTCTTGCACCATCATAAAATATCTCCAAGTGTTTGGTATGACATAGAAAATTTTGAAGTACAAATCATCAAAACTAGTGGCTGAGCTAGAAATGATGGAGGTTACCTGCGCCTTTGATTTTAGGCCGTCAGCAGCGCAGAACACACTAATCCGCAACCTGTGACCAGATTGCCAAAATTGGTCATTGGACCATAGGCTTTGTGTAACTAGACCACTACCACTGACCAACAGAACATGACCCATCCACCAAATGAGAGGAGAGAGCCACTATATATTTTTGTAAAGCATTTTTCCAAATTTTGAAAGGTAAAAATATTTTACAATGGATTTTACCGTCAAAAAAAAAAAAAAAATCATGTTTAATCAAATTTTACAATGGAACATATACTATAAAAACATTTTAAAACAAATGAAGCATCAATCTCACACTTTACTAAATCGTCTATTTATGGTAGGAGAAATATTACTTTCATATGGATTTATTAGTTATATTTATTATGCATTGAAGTAAATGGTTTGTCTCTAAACTTTTTTAACTTTTAGACCTCGAGTTGATGAGGTTCCACCTCATCGTTTCTTCTTTGTTACAGTTGGTTGTCTTGTTTCTCGTCCTTCGCGGCTCATGTATAGCTTTCCCTCCCACCCAAAAATCCCAGAAAGAAAAAGTACTAGTATATATAAAACAAAATAAAATAACAAATAATTATTTTATTTTTTAAAAAGAAAGAAAAAAGAAAGAAGACAAAAGAGAGGGGCAAAATGGTAAAAAAAAATTAAAAAAAGAAAGAAGAAGAAGCATTTCTGATTTCTCTTTCGCTAATATTACAGTTGACATTTCCACCACTCTCCTCTTCCCTTCCCTTCCAACCCACGTCTCTGCAACTCTCTCTCCCTCTCTCATTGATACCTTCCCTTCACCTTAATCCATTTCCCAAAATACCCTCTTAACTCACACTTCATATCTCTTTAGATCCCAAACCAACCCCAATTCGAACCCACATTCCATTCCCATTTCCACAAAAAAAAAAAAAAAAAAAAAAAAAAACGATGTCGTTCCAGGAAGGTGACATAGAAGTAGAGGTGGACGATGAAGAAGCCTTGGAACACACACTCCTCGTAGTCCGCGAAGTCTCCGTCTACAAAATCCCACCTCGTTCCACCTCGGGCGGGTACAAGTGCGGTGAGTGGCTCCAATCCGATAAGATCTGGTCGGGTCGGCTCCGGGTCGTTTCGTGTAAAGCCCGGTGCGAGATCCGACTCGAGGACCCGGGTTCCGGCGATCTATTCGCCGCGTGCTTTGTACTGCCCGGTCAGCCTCGGGAGTCTTCGGTGGAGACTGTTCTTGATTCCTCGAGGTATTTCGTTTTGAAAATTGAGGATGGGCGCGGGAAGCACGCGTTTGTTGGGTTGGGATTCGCGGAGAGAAATGAGGCTTTCGATTTCAATGTGGCGCTTTCGGATCACGAGAAGCATGTGAGGAGGGAGCAGGAGAAGGAGGTTGGGGAGACTAGTGATGATACCCATATCGACATTCATCCTGCTGTAAATCATAGATTGAAGGTCTTTTTCTTTTTAATACCAATTCTATAATGGGTTTGCTTTGTTTTGTTTGATTTAGTGTGAAATTTTGTGTTTTGCGTAGCAGTGAAACTTGAATGCGAGTTTTTGTGTGGTGGGTGTTGTTTATTTCAGCTGGATTTTGTGTGTGTGTGCAATGCATGTTTGTATGTGTCGGGATTGAAGAATGAATAACTTAGATTAATGGGTGTTTTGGAGTGTAATTTAAATATTAATGGGTGTTGTGCATTTGTCTAAATTTGCATATTTTAGATGGAAAAGTGTGTATTTAGTTATTTTGGTATAATGAGTGTTGTGGGTGTTTGTTTATTTGTGCAAAGATTGTATCTGTTGGACTAGAAGATTGTATGATTTTGGTATTGTAGTGTTATGGGTTGTGCAAGATTTTTTTTTCCTGTTGACTAAACGATTATTTGATTTGAAATCATACTGTTGTGGAAAGAGTTTGCATTACATCTATGTTTTGCTTTCACTTTGCATTGATAACTATTCTAACGATCATTCTTGCTACATTTTATTCTATAAAAATCATGGGCCACATTTTATGGTCTTCATTACTCTGAGAATCGCAACCATTTCGACCTACATTAGTGAACCTTATTTGGGCCTAAACTTGTCTTTGGTTCTGTTTCTGGATGGAATTGACTTTACTGTGTTTTATAGGAAGGTGAAACCATCCGGATCAATGTGAAGCCCAAACCAACTAGTGGAACTGGTATGCTCTCAGCTGCTGGTCTGACAGGTGCAGTTTCTGGAACCACAAAGCCTAAAGCCTTGAGCCTCGCTCCACCACCTACTGGAGCAGGAAAAATCAGGTCTCCTCTCCCACCTCCTCCCAATGATCCTGCTGCTGCTCGGATAACCTCTACCAGTCACCAAGGTGTTGTTATCAAGGGGCCTAAGGAAAATGCGAGGCATACAAATGATCCTTTATCAGACCTTTCTCCACTTGAGGTATGCCTCACATCCTTCATCCCCATCCTTTTAGTACACATGATTTGTTTCAAATGTAGTGGGAACCAAAAAACTCAACTTATTTGTTAATTGTTATGACTTCCTGAAATGCAATATCTGGCTGTTTCCATTTACAAATTTGTCTTTAATTTTGAAGGACCCACATGATTTTTTTTCCCTAATGCATGGGTAGGAAATCTTAAAGAAGGCATAGTGATCTTCCCATGGCTCACTATATCTCTTCTTAACTAGGGACATATGTATCATTTTCTGTGTTATGAAAAGTTAAAAACTTCAGAATACCTAGTAGAAGGTTTGACATGCACCTTTTAAATAACAAAGATGACTATTATGACTTAAATTTTCCTCTCTCATTAGAGACAATATAGAAGTTATGGTTCATCTTTGGCAAACTCAGTTAGACCAGGGGACCATTTCGGACCTCATTGATTTCTTTGTGAGGGATACTGAAGAAGTGGTTGTGATGCACTATGGTTCCATATGGGTGGAATTAAGAATGATAGTTTGCAGTTTGGAGCTCCCTAAGACCTTTTTGCAATATAGACTGCTAGTAATACTGCAGCAGACTTCTTCAGTTTTATACACATTCTACTTCATTGTGGCGTAGTATTTGGATCAAAGAATTAACATGTGAGTGGCTTATTATAATGGATGTTCTTTGTATACATGACTTTCATGGCCTTTTTTACCCCTATGAAGAGCATATCTGTTGAAAGTTTCGACATCAATATTGATGTCTTCGTGCTATTGGAACTTGAAAATATGGTTATTAACATTTTTCTTCTTGGTTAGAAGTGATTTCTGAAGCATATGCGAATGGCACTCTGACATGTTTACTATCTTCCTTTTATGTCAAGTTAATTTGGTACCTAATTAGTTTTTTTGAGATGTAAGAATTCTTACAGGAGCATTAACTTGCTTTTATATGGTGAATTTCATCTGCTATTTCAATCTAGGAAGCATATTGAGGTGGTGACAAGAACTTAGGTCTAGCATTGTAGAAGGGTTTAAGGAGAAATTCTAGCAATAACCAAGGTTTAAGAAAAGAAAAAGATAACAGGATTGTTGTTGGATCAATCAAATATCAATTTCTAGGCTCAAATAGCTCAAGAAATATTCAAATTTATTATTTAATAGATTAAAAGAAAATACTGCCTACAACGTTGGTTCAAACCCCACCTCCTCCCCTCACTATCATCTTTCTTATTATTTTTTAAAAAAATTTCTTTTATTTATTTATTTATTGAGAAAACTGATACATCAAGTATACACGGGGTATACTAGATGAATATCACATTTAGGTTCTGAGTTTACAATGATCCATAAAATCTAATTAATTATAGAAAGAGGCTATTTGTAATAGCCTTTAGTAACCCTAGAATCCTAGCCCTTCATCTTACATATAACAATTAAATCCTAACTGTCCAGCTTATTAAAATTCACATGCTAGTCACAAGATTTTTTTAAAATACTAATGACAATAATAAATCAAATATTACATAGAAAAATAAAAGAGAATGGACTAATGAGCCATTTTTTTTCCGTTTGGGCTTAAATTCTCCTACATCAGCTCTCCCCAGATTGTAGAAAACTTGTACTTGAGTGGATTTAATCTTTCATGATCTGTGGAATCCTGAATAATATTTTCCATCTTTTTTTGTCACCTTAAGTACGTCAGGAAATAATTTGTTAGTGTTATGATGCCAATAAGAACTTGTGCATAACAAGCTGATAACATTTCTTTAAATTTTCACATCAACAGGTCACATAAAATGAATTATCATCATTTGGCACCGTACCCAAAAAAAAAAAAAAAAAAAAAAGTTCTAAAAATTGGCTCAACCTCTTTCTTTCTTCTCATAAATCTTGTTGAATTGAGTCTTGCTCCATAAATTATTCCCAAACACAATCAAATCTTTTATCTTTATGTTCAAAAAATAAAGATTCTCATGATTCAACATTATGCCGATAGAAGAATTATTAAAAATCACCTCTTTCCAAGTGGAAGTATCCATCTTCACTAAGATATTCTCTTTGGAATTTCATTGAATAGTAGTGGTTTATTGAAATCAAAATGTGTTTGCAAACCTATCCAAAAAAAAAGTGTTTACACACCTTTCATGTCCACAAGAAGACTCGACTTGCATTGAGCACTTGTTATCACTCTCTTGAATAGTTTCTTCAATATGTATTGAAGTACTCACCTCCAAATCAATCATCAAAGTAGACATCATAAATCGGTGAAGAATTCTAGTCTACGGCACAAACTCTTTCAAAATTGTCATCCTCCAATTCAACTACCCACAACCAATTCTTCAATCCACCTTGTAGTGCATGTTCTGCAGTTCCAGCATCATGAAAACTGATTTCATCTTCTATATCATCATTCTGATCCTGGAGTCCAAGTGGTCATGGTTGCCTTCCAAAATCTGTCTGCTGGTCTTGATTTTCTCCAACCCCACAATTTCTACCATAGTTTAAAGTTGCAACATTTGACTCAAATCTAAATTGTGTGGTTTAGATCAAGGATCTTTTGCTTTGAATCTCTAATACTGCTTGATGCAGCGAGAACATAGGTCTAATGTAGGAGAACGGTGTAGGGAGAAATTCCAGCAACAAACAAGATTAAATAAAGAAAAAGATAATAAGATTGAAGTTTGAATAATTAAATGTCAATTTATAGGCTTAAAGCTATGAAATTTCATAGATAGATAAGAAAAGGTTGCCTTGGACTTAGAAGATGCTCCTCACCGTTTGGATGAGCTTATTTTAACCTCAAAAGAAAATTTACAGCATTTTAAAGCATCACCTTTTCCAAGTTACAACTATACTTCACGCACACACACAAAACCTGATAAAATAAGCTCATCCAAACACACTTTTTTGAAAGTTTGGTTGTTTTAGGCAATATCCTATCTTTCTCTCTCTTAGAATTCCTAGATAGCAAAGGGTATATGACATGTATTATTTATCTATTCCATAAAAATTATTTGGATGAAATTATTATTTTTACTTGCTTGGTAGATATACTTCTTCCCTAATACAAATATCACTCTTACCATCATATTAAAGCCTGTGTTTAGTCTTGTTACACATTAGTAGTTTATCGCTTTATCTTAGATATTGCAATTCGTTGAGGGATCATTGATCTGTGCTTATTATGTGGTCTCTGGGTATGTTGTTTACATATGTTTCACTCCTAAACTTGCCAAGCTGAGCTAGCAGTGCAAATCACTTCTCTTATCCAAGAAGGTTATGCTTGTAAAGTATGTTGTTTACATATGATTCACTCCTAAATTTGCCAAGCTAAGCTAGCAGTGCAAATCACTTTGTTTATCCAAGAAGGATATGCTTGTAAAGTATGTTGTTTGCATATGTTTCACTCCTAAACTTGCCAAGCTGAGCTAGCAGTGCAAATCAGGTGGGATGTAAATTCGAAATTCCTATTTTCTACTCCAATGAAATTTTTGGCATTCTTGCTTGGGTTCATGTGACTAACTTTGTGATGTACCTTTCCTGATAATCCCCCAACTACACTAAATTCCACTCCCCCACCACCCCCACCCCCCCCATGTACCTTTCCTGATAATCCCCCAACTACACTAAATTCCACTCCCCCCCCCCCGCCCTCCTTTTCATTAGTTCGTATATGTGCCCTTGTCTACTAAGTGACCAACTTTGATACATATATATGGGAACAACATTTATATAGAACATTGCTCATTTGCTTGATGGGACTTGCAGAGAAATCTCCCTACGGCAACTGGATCAGGATCAACAAAGGCCACTGCTTCAGGATGGGCTGCTTTTTGATTGTGTGAGAATTTGGTAATTGTGATTGAGATCTTTGTTTGATGTTTTTTTTTTTAAAGAAAAAAGAAAAAAAGGCGTGAAAAGAACAAAGAGAATGAGAAAAGTAGAAAGCACAAGGTATAATAATGTTCCTGGAATATATCTATATGCTTCTTTTGTTCTGGTGGAACTTGTAAGTTCTTAACTTTTATATAGAGAGATTTATTTTTCTTTTCTATGCATGATTGGTTGACATGGAATTTGTAAACTGAAGGGTGGCTTGTATTTACCGCTCTGCTAGAGGCACTAAAAATCACTCTCTTTCGTATAGAATTGACATCCGCTCCTCTGGGCCCATCACAACACAAAGAAAAAGGCTTAATGTTCATAGACTTATTACCTACTTATTGGGTGAGCAAGGATAGTTCATTTCCCATGCTAACCATGACTTGTACGAGAAGCATTCACTTGCAGTTTTCTATACTCTATTTTAGCCCATAAATAGAGTCACTCGGTTTTACTCTATTTTAGCCCATAAAAAAAAGTCACTTGCGACGGTCAGCCACTGCAGATTTGACGAGAGTGCGAGAGAGCAGTGTGATAAATTGACTAATACAGCACAGGTACCTACTGAGGTACAGTAGTTACTCTTAAATTTTCAGGGAGTATACTCTAAAAGTAAGATAACAATCCTCCTCTATTCAAATCTAAAAATTTCTTCTATTATAAAAAAGAAAAAGAAAAAATCAAAATTCAATATTAAACACACAATTTATGAACTTACTATGCTTCATGACCTATAATAATTAATAATATACTAACAATACTTCATGACCTACAAACCAAGCTGAGCTAAATGTCCATCACCAAGTTGGACTAAACGACCTGCAACTACAAGGTTAAAATTTATGGCCCGCAATAATCCTAGTTTTAGGTGTAACCAATTTGGACTAAACGACCAACAAGTCACTTTTGGCTAGATGACCCATCATTACTTGAACTTCATGATAAAAAATTAGGATTTAATACTAGAATTAATGGCCCTTGTTTACACTAAATACAGAGATACCATATCTGTGACCATCATAGGCCCAATAGGCTTGCACTATACGGCATAAGAGCTAATGGGCCAAAGCAGCACTTAAGCCGAAGCTCCCATGAATCAAGTGGGCAGTTGAGGAGATAATATACCGAAGTCCAATTCACCAAAACTAAAAAAAAAAAAAAAAAAAAAAAAGAAACATTCTTAAAATCATGATCATGAGATCCTAAGATCCTACCCCTTGAATCGATCCAGCTTTTGGGCCGAAGTAGCACTTAAGCTGAAGCTCCCATGAATCAAGTGGGCTGTTGAGGAGATAATATACCGAAGTCCAATTCACAAAAAAAAAAAAAAAAAAAAACATTCTTAAAATCATGATCATGAGATCCTAAGATCCTACCCCTTGAATGGATCTAGCTTGGTATAAGATCGATTAAGAATTGGAATTAAAAAAAAAAAAAAAAAAAAAACATTCTTAAAATCATGATCATGAGATCCTAAGATCCTACCCCTTGAATGGATCTAGCTTGGTATAAGATCGATTAAGAATTGGAATTGTGATGGGATCATGATCTTACTGCATGAGATTAAATGGGTTTTGTATTGGTTATTGGGTCTTCAATTTTGAGCCCAAGCTGGAAAAATGGCCTTGCTAAGTTTTGTCAGCCTAACCCACTAATTAAATTGAGTAAAAAAAAAAAATTCCCAACCCCCTCTATAATAAAGTGTGTTTATATATATATATATATATAGAATTTATAACAAAGTTGTGTTAGTAACAAGCTTAATCAACATTTGTCACCTATATTGAATACCCAAAATAAATAAATAATTTTGCCACCCAAATTGTCAAAATTTTTCCTTCTCAAAAGTGAAAATTTTGGTGTTATTGGCACTATTTCTTTCTATTGGTTAGAATTTTACAACCTTGGATAAAACTTAAAACCAAATTTTTTTTTCTCCCAAAGAGAACATAGGCTTAGAGCATTAGCATTAGGTGTGTCAAATGCTAAATTTTCAAAGAACAAGTTGAATTGCCTAGATCACCCTCAAACGTGTCAATAATGTTTCCTCAAAATTCAAAATAAATAGCTTCTATTAAAAGAGACACCTCTAACTATTGACAAAGTTACCACTAAACAGTCTAAACATAAGAAGAAAGAAATAGAAGTCAAATACATTGTTAGAGCAAAGGAAATTGTAAGAGCATCCACACTAGTCCCTCCAAAATATAAAAAGTGACAAAATTTACACAATTTTCCTCCAAAACTACCCACATCAATGGGTGTAAAAATGTGCATATTTGCACATTTGTTATAGTAATCGTACAAATATGCACGGTTACTGGAGCTGTGTATAATAATTCTTTATTATTATTTTCTTCTCTCTCCACTGTCAAACTACTTCTTCCCCATCATTCACAACATCCGAGCAACATCTCTGCAAAACATAAGAAGAAGGAAGAAGTAGAGGATAACCACCAACCATAAATCCAGCACCACCAGTCCACTACCACCACCACAACCTACCACCACCGAACCAACATCAACATAAGCCACTTGAACAGTTGATAATCCACCACAAAGTTGACCCAAAATCAACAGAAAATTAAACCAAAATCAACACAAACAATTAGAAAACCCAACTCAAAATCAAGCCAAACCCACCAGAAAACCCAACTCAAAATTAATCAAAACCCACCAGGAAACCCAACTCAAAATCAATCAAAACCCATTGGAAAACCATCCCAAACCAAAATCAAAACCAAACCCAACAGAAAACCCACGTCAAAAACCCAATGGAGTCGTTGTTGTCGCCAATCTGCTGCCGCTTTACCGTCGAATCTGCTGTTGTTTGTGAGTGTTTGAGAAAGGAAGATAGTTGAGGGAGGACTGAGAGAGGGAGTGATGCATGTGAGTGTTTGAGAGAGGAAGATATTTGTGAGTGATAATATGGTATGAAAGAGAAAGAAATAAAAATGAAATAGAGATAGTAATAAGAGAGATGCTACGTTCACAACATTTTTACAACAAATCACGGGTGGTTAGTTGTTATTAGTTCAAATTTGAAACTAACACTAAGATTACTTTTTTGCCCCAACAATAACAGCCTATCACTTAGGATTTATTGTAAAAATGTTGTGAACATATTATTTCTCTATTAATAAATAATAATAATAATAATAATAAAAGAATAAATAATATTATTTAAATAGAGTAGATTGTAAAATAAATAAATTGATGTGTGTGTTTTGGAAAAGTGGTAGTGTAAAATAGAAAAAAGTAGGTTCTTAGTGTAAAATAGATGGAAAAATTTAGCTGGACTGATGCAGATGCTCTAAGCTCAGCTACTACTTTTCCTTCTTCTTATTTTTATTTTTTTATTTTTTAATTTTTTAATTTGATTTTTTATCAAATACATTATACACTTCAAAACACACTTCAACTATTGTCTAAGAAGAGGTTAGAGTTGAAATAGTAGTAGAAACTTTGATGATTGAAGAGTTAAAAGACAATCATTTAAAAATGAGTTCCCAAGAAGAATTTAAATGGAAAATGTAATAAAATTTATAATAAAGTAGCATTTGTAACGAGTTTAATCAAAATTTGTCACCTAAACCATATACCGAAAATAAAAAATGTTGCCACCCAAAATGTGAAAAAAATTTCCTTCTCAAAAGTGAAAATTTTGGTGTTATTGGCATTATTTCTTTCTATTCGTTAGAATTTTACAAACTTGGATAAAAATTAAAACCAATTTTTATTTTTCTCCCAAAAAGAACGTAGGCTTAGAGCATTAGCATTAGGTGTACCAAATGCAAAATATTTAGCATTTGGCACACCAAACACCAAAAATCACACCACTTGAGATATGTCAAATGCTAAAAGAATTTGCAATTTGCTAAGTACAATGCTAACAATGGCATTGTACAGTCAAATATACTATAAAATTTTTGGCTATTTTTTATTCTTACTTTTCTCTTTCTTCTGCCATTTTTCTACTGTTGGAGAAAATATATTTTGGTCCCTACCGTCCATCAACTAACGGGAATAGCTGATGTGGCTGACGGAGAGAACTGTGACTCATTTTAAAATATTAAAAAGTACACGTGTCCAAGCTGTTGTAGCACGTGGCCTTACCGCACAACTTACTCGCACGCATCCCTCATGTGACCACCACTACCATGTTTAATCAGTACCAGAAAACCCAAAACCCCCCAAATTGAGACCCTAACAACAAAAAACATTCCTTACCTCCAGCCATACAGCTATTCCTCGAAGCCCAGACCAAAATGGAAGCAACATGTTCAACGGGTTCCAGCGTCAGGAGGAGAGCACCAATGAGGTGCTACTGTAATAAAAAACCTGTCATAGTTGTGTCATTGACATCAGACAATCCTGGCAAAAGATTCTACGGCTGTCCAAACTACTGGGTAAGTTGTTAGTTATTTTTAGTTAAAATTGTTGATTCAAAATGTGATGGTTCTAAAAAAAATTCCCTGCTTTTTTTTTACACATGAAGCACTAATTTTGTTACATGCTATTACTGATACTGTATTTTTCGTTTTGATAGGGATATTTAAAGAGAAGGATTTTCGTTTTCATTTTATTTTTTTTTAAATATCTTGAATAGAGTATGAAAAGATCATTGTTTTCTTAAAAAAAATTTCCTCCAAATTGAATATTTGTGTGTATTTATGTCACTATGTTTGTTGTATCGTGGATGTTCTTCACGAATAGCTTACTGAGTGAATAACTGGATTTTATTGGATGCTCAACAAATTGATCTTTACTTGCAATATTGATGGTCATAGATGGAGCATTCCTCTAATTGGATGGCCAAGTAGTTAGTAATATTGATCTTTACTTGCAATATTGTCAAAGAATAGTACTAGTAGTTAGTAATTCACTAAATAAGAAAAACTGTAGTTACATTCAACAAACTTGACTATGAAAGAATTGTTCATAATATAATGCAAATTAAAAAGAAAAAAGTTTTAAAGTCAGCTCTTAAATTCGTAAACAGAATGTCCATACAATTAGGCTGATGATTACAAATTTATATCCTTACCTAGTTACCTACTTCTCAGCTACTTCTGGTATGATTTAAGCTTTTAAATCTATAGTAATTTTGTTATATATATATATATATTTCAAATTGTATATATATATATATATATATTTCAAATTATATATATATATATATATATTTCAAATTATAGTTTTGTTTAGTAGATTCATCATGATTACAGAGACAATTTGGAATTTGACAAGTTTGATTCTTAGCAATATTATTACTATGTGAAGATTCTCCTTGCACCCCATTTATCTACATTGCAGCCACTTCATTTGCTAAAATTAGTAGAGAATTATTGATTACTACATTAATTAATTTCAGTATTTTGTTTCAATTAGTTTATGGGTTTTCATTTTCTGAGCATTATTTGCATTTTAGGTGGGGCGTAAATGTAGGTTCTTCCAATGGCGTGATGATGAGATATGTGCTCGTGGTAAGGTTCTTATCCCACAGCAAAGGCAGAGGATCATCACACTTGAGGCTGAGGTTGCAAGTTGCAAGAGGAGGGAGAAGTTTTTAGTTATGATTGTGGCATTGTTAATGGTGATGTGTTAGTTTTGTGTTTGGTTAGGTAATGTATGTAGTGTAGGGGTGAGTAACAAGTGCTACTGTGTGCAAGCAACAAGTGCTGTTGCTGCTGTGTGCTGCTGATGCTGTGTGCTACTGCTGCTACTATTGTTATCAATATTGTTAACAGGGCTGACAGTTTAGATGTATGTAGGGTAGTGATTGTTATGGGAATTATTAGGGCAGTTTTAGTTTATGTTGGGCTGGCAGTGTGTACAATTTTTGTATGAGATGTGTTTAAGCATGTATTACCTCCTGGTAATTTTGTGCTCCTGCCAAACAGCTCTTATCAATGTAACCCACTTCCCTATGAAATAAATAAACTTTTTGTTCAAGATACAAATGTATTAACCATTGATTGTGAATGAAATGAATATATCTATGGATTTGAATGCCAGACAGCTCTGATTTGTGCTACCGCCAGACAGCTCTGATTTGAATGAAATGAAATGAAATGAATCTATTTATGGATTTGTTCTCCTGCCAAACAGCTCTGATTTGAATGCATCTATATATGGATTCCACAATGGGTTTTTAATGGGTTCTTATTTCTTTGAATTGAATTTCACTTTTTGGATTTTCTTTGGTCTCTTGCTTTTTGGAATTTTCTGGTTCTTGAATGTTATTGATTTTTCAATTTTTGTAAATTTTGAATGCCTTTCTTGGTAGTTTTAGCTGTACCCTGTTGTTTGTTTGTTTGTTTTTTTTTTTTTGGTCTAATTGGCGTGGAATATCCTTTCAGATGTACGGACTTGAATTAATTTTCATGTTCCTGTTTTAAAATATTTTTCATTTATTTTCTTTGTTTCTTATCTGGAATTTGTGGCGTATGAAGTTTATTGATTAGATTAATATGATCTTTCATGTATAACTACTTAAAAAAAAAAAAAAAAAATTGTCCTTTGTAGCTCAAACTGATTCCTTCTGTTTACAAAGAAACTTTATTTGGATCTTGTTATGGAAGCTTATCTTAAAAATATTGTGAGAAAAGAGAAGTAGTAGTCAACGAAACATTTATCAAAAAATTTTAAGACTGGGCAAAGAAAATCTTTCAAGAAAATCTTTCTAAAGTGTGTTGATCATAGATTTTAGAGATTAGACCTTTCTCCCATCAAAATGTAATGGTTTTCATCTTTGAAGATTACCCATCTGGAATTGTTGTTATTTTCCATTCTGTATTGGTATATATATATATTATTAAATTTTCGTTTCCCAACTACAGTTGATAGACAAGGATCCAAGCAAGGCAATTTCCCTGTTCTGGTCTGCCATAAATGCTGAGGACGGGGTTGATAGTGCCTTGAAAGACATGGCAATTGTGATGAAACAACTGGATCGATCTGATAAGGTGATTGAGGCTATCAAATCTTTTCGTCATCTTTGCCCTTATGATTCTCAGGAATCTCTTGACAATGTGCTAGTTGAACTCTACAAGGTAAAACTAAAACCACTTTTATCCAATAAATAGTTACTTATATTTTACTTGCCATTCTTTGTCATTTGCCATTTTAGCTAGTTACATATATTTCATCACCTTAGAAAGTTTAGTTGGGTGAACTGCTTGGATCAGCTATAAAGGTTTAGGGATAAGAAGATATTAGATCTTGTTGCAGTAGAGATGGGAACTTTGATATAAAGGTCTTATTTCATTTAGTTTACTCCTAACAAGACCTTGCTGAAATATATAGTTCAAAAAAATGTTTTACTCTTAATAACATGTGTAAGTTTTAGCGTATGGTAAAATGTTAAGAGTGATAGAGGCAAGAGCAACCTATGTTGGTGTATGCATATTACCACGTTCGATGTGGCATCTGAAAAAATTTTAATTTGTTGGTAAGCTGTTCCTTGCCTTTGATATATGGAAATGGTAAGAATTTACATTATTGGTGCCATATATACATGCACAACGTCAAGTCTTTTGTGTGTGTGTGTGTGTGTGTGTGTGTGTGTGTGTGTGTGTGTACTTCTAGTGAAGACTTCATTAACTAGTGGCTCTTCAATTTCCAAAATAGCTATGCTATTCAGATATTAGAGTAGGAATCAAATTATGGTATTATGCAAGCATTTGAGAATGCATAAAGTCAAGTCTGATGTTTGCTTCAATGAGTGATTTCTTAAGAAACAACATATTTGCAGGTGATTCTTTAGTAAAAAAGAGAACATCAGGAAATTTAATTTAGTATGCATCAAATTAGTTTTGTATATGGACAAAAAGATTCTAGGAGTTTTTGTGTGTGAATGAAATGAATAAAATTCTATATTAACCATACTATATAGCAGAAAATTATGTAATAAAATTCTGTATAGCAGAAAATGTACTAACCATAATATTGCTGTTTTGTACCTGTAAATGTACCTGTTTTGCAGAAAATTCTGTTTTGCAAAAAATGTGCTGGTTGGGTTAATTTTATTGTAAATGTACCTGTAATTCTATTTTGCAGAAAATGTAAATTCTGTTTTGTTGTAATTATTATAAATTTTACTAATTGGGTTAATTTTGCCAAAAATTCTGTTTTGCTATTTTGTACCTGTAAATGTATCTACCTGTATAGTTGGTTGTACTGTTCTCAAGATTCTATATTAAACTAAACAACACAAATTGAATAGAAACACAGCTGCAACTTATCATTGACTGCTAACAACCACAACCACAGTCACCATAATTACAGTTACCATAATTACATAGTTCAACTATAAAACCAACAACCACAGTCACCATAAGTACATAGTTCAACTACAACACTAACAACTACAGTGGCTATAATTACATAGTTCAACTACAATAGTTAAGCCAAAATATTTGACTTGTTCCATAATGAGGCAGATCACCATAAATACACAAAACAAGTGACCCTCATCAACAAAATGAAAAATCTACTTCTTACTCTCTTCATTTCCTTGGACCCTGCACAGATGATTGACTTCCAGCATGTTTGATTGCTTCCATGAATCTGGATGCATTCTTAGAAGCCTTCAGAGTTTATGATGTGACCACTCTTTTCTTTTTCTGCCTTGAGGTTGGGTTACTGTTGTTGGAGCTGTGATGTGCTTTTGATTGTAGTAGTGCATTTGGGGTGGAGCTATGCTATTGTGTACTGGGATACGGTGTAAACTGAGTGGCTGACCTTGTCATAGACTGGGATGGAGCATCTAGTCTGAATTGGTATGGTGGACTTGGATTGGATGGGCTATGCATGGCAGCCTGGTGTGGTGCAAATGGTGTGGTTGAGGCTGTCCTAGCCTGTGATGGAGCACTTGTGCTTTTGCTGGTCTACAAATAAGAAATTCACAAACAAGGTTAATAGCGAGTATTGAATAGCAACTGTTTCACCATAATGTCACTTTATTACCTTATTATATGTGCTAGTTTTGTTTGTGGTGCTTGACAGTGAAGAGTTCCCTCCAATCTCACCCTTGCAACTTCTCTTATTGTGCCCTAACTTACCACACGCCTTACACTGCTTAGAGATGCCAGCTCTCTTACCACTTGTTAGCTCATTAGGTTCCCTTAATTTCTTCTTCTTAAGCTTGCTAGGTGATCTTCTTTTGATAGGGGGCTGAACTGGGGTCACATCACTTGGTCTCCACATATTCTGCCCATTGATTGGTGCTATGATTGGCTCGTAGCATGCTCTGTATGTAGATACATGGTAACAAGGGTGAACATACTGCTCAGCATCTTGTCTGTTGAAAAATATGCAGGAGATTGCATGAGCACATGGTATGCCAATTATGTTCCACTTCCTACAACTGCAATGTGTTGTGGCCAAGTCAACAGTGAAACTCTGCAGACCATGTTTCACTTCAAACTGTGTTTGCCTTGCCCAGCAAGCTAACCACCTATTGGAAGCCAGCTTTTCCTTATGCAACCTCTTTATCACCTTGGCACAAATATCTGACTCTAGCCTCACACCCTTCTCTCTGTTCTCTTGGAACCTAGTCATTAGATATAGCCTGATGCACTCAAGCTACAATCACAAACAAGTACAATGAAACATTAGATATTAATTGCAACAACTGCCATAAACAATACCAAATAATCACTATAATTAAATACTCATACTAGGCTAATTATGGACATATATCTGAATTTAAGAAACCTGTTGTTGAAGCTCTCACACATATTGTTGAGTATAGTGTCAGTCAAGCCATCCTCACTAAACATGTGTCTGGCCCATTTTGTTGTTGAGTGAGAATCCAACCATGAGTGTGCATCAACATCAATCTCCTTCAGATCATCCATCACCCTATCAAACTCTTATTTGTAAGTTGTCTTGGCTGCCCTCCAAAACATATCTTTGATCAAAACACCAGGATAGTTCTTCCTAAAGTTGTTATAGAGGTGCCTGCAGCAAATCCTGTGTTCATACTGTGGCTAGTTGTCAATGAATGTTTGCACCAACCCCTATCACAAACAGTATCACAGGCAAGAATGTGAAGTTAGTGGACCAAAAGTACAATGACTAAATACAGATTAAAACAACCAATGGAGAATTAGCTACACACCTTTTGCTAGTCTAACATAAACACCCATCTCTTATTCTGGCTTATGTCTGCAAGTAACAGATTGATGAACCAAGTTCAAGAGTCCTTGGTTTCAGCCTCTATCACTGCATATGCAAGTGGGAAATACTCTTCATTAGGATCTCTGCATACTGCAGTAATCAATTGCCCCATTGACTTGTTTTTTAAATGGCAAGCATCCAAACTAATGAATGGCTTGCATCTAGCCAGAAACCCCTTCTTGCATCCCTCCAAACATATGTATAGCCTCTCAAAATAAGGCACTCCACACACCAAGTCAGACTCAGCTGCTAAATCACCATCATTGAAGGTATGTACCTTCATAAGTATTGTATTGGCCAGACTAGACCTCATTAATTCCTCACAGTACTCCCACAGCTGGTTATACTGTTGTGTATAAGCCTCATCCACATATTCTCTAACCTTATCCCTGGCCTACTTGCTTTTCCTGCATTTATGTTTATGGTATACTTGTCATGGACAGCTTGTATGTCTTTCAGCTTCATGTTGGGTTCTCTTTTCACCTTTTTCATCAACTTCTTTCCAATGTATGATAAAGTACACCTACGATTCTTAAAAGATCTAGAGCATGTATGTTCCAAATTCAATGTCCTTATTTGGTAGCTCCTCTCCCTTGGCACTTTTGCTAGATAGGTAACAAACTTGCAGTTTTTCTGGCAGACAGCTCTTACCCTTTGCAGGTCATTTTTTACAAATTTGATCCCCCATCCACTATGAACTGCATATTCTGTTATAGCTTCCTTGAATTGCTTGGGTGTTGTAAAAAGCATATCTTTTTCAAAAGAAATATGCTCTGCCTTAGCCACTGGCTTAAACACAGGGAACTTCTTTACTTCCTGATTTTTCTGTCCCTTACCATTTCCCACATGTGTACTTCTATCATCCTCAGCATCATCATCACTGTCAAACCCAAGCTCATCATCAGATGATGATTCCACCAGACTGTGCAATTTCTCACTCTTATAATCAGAGTTCATTACACCAGCACCCATTTGGCCTGGTTCAACAACATCATCATCATCATCATCCTTACCATCCTAACTATCACTACTATCTTCAACAAAGTCCCTAACACCATAGTCCAACTCTACCTCATCATCTAGCCCACTTCCCCCACTTCCACTATCACTGCCATCACTTATAATAATCACCTAAGGTGGGTGCTCAATAATAGGTTTTTTACCTACTCTCCTTGAACCCATCTGGGAAATAGCAACATCAGCATTAAAAGTTTGATCATTAGCATCCACCTTAGTTGGCTCATCCTCATTGTTAAAAGTTTGATCATCACTATCATAAAAACTGAAAAATTCACCCCCATCATGGTCATCATCATCACTGCCATCACTATAATAACCCATAAGGCCTTGCTCCACTAACTAATGGAAATTAAAGATGAGTGCAGCGGAAAATAAGTTTTAAACGGATCTACTTCATTCGATATTGATAACACGTACTAAGTAAATTTCAGAATTTTGAGAACAAGAGATCGTACCTTAAAGCGGTGAATTTCAAAATCAAAGATTGAAGTACTCAGGAATACTTTTAATCTTCACTCCAATTCCACTAACGCCCAAGATGTGTGGTCTCTCAATTGGTAACAAAAGGGATGTCTAGTGAGTGACAAAAACTCACATACACACCACTTCACAATGGTGTTTCTTACCCTCTGAAAAATCTGAACGTTTTTCCCTTTGTATCTAACCAATTTATCTAATTGGGTTGGCCTTTTGGGCCTTCCCAATTGGGCTTAAGTGTGTGGCTTGGAGTGGGACCAAAAGGGACCAATAAGACACTAGCTCCAATGGGCCTTGGGCTTTTCTGTCAACTCTTGACAAGTCCAAAATTACCATTAACTATATTTAATACCACTATATAAATATAGTTGCACTCTAGGTCTTATCTATAAATTATATCCCAAGACTTTATTATACATGCAACCCTTTCATAAAATATTCGTAGTAAGAGAGAGGCTAAAAACAAAGTAGATCAAGCTTCGCCACAGTGAGGCAGCCATTGCCTCTAACTACGGACACCATTGCCTCTAACTACCAAGCAAAAGTCTAAGAAGATCAAGCTTGTAGAGGTCGTGACTCGTGATGAGGAACTTTGAGGTAATCTAGAGATTAAGATCAAAGATAAAGATCAAGTGACAGAGCTGATTTGGGGATTTTTCAGTGATAAAGTAGCCATGAACGGTGGTTGACTCACATGAGGGACGCGTGCGAGTAAGTTGGGCAGGAAGGCCATGTGCAAAATATAGGAACCAAAAATGCATTTACGCCTTAAAAATATTGGTCATGGCAAAGCCAAAAGCATCAACACAATCAAAGTACCAAATATTATACGCAAAATTTTATACTAGTTTATAATATATTTGAATAATAATTCATTTTGACAAATCAAGGGTTTTTTTGAGAATGACAAATCAAGGTTAAGAGTAATGTTTCTCCTAACTTTTTTTTCTCTGCCTTAGGTCTCTCTGCTTCCCGGTCATAGAAACCTATTCGGTAGAAACCCACTGTGTTCCTCTGGGAATGATAATTCACCCCTCTACTAACACCGTTATTAGTATGGTTTGTTGGGTTTGTTAGATTTTCGATCATAAGAAAGCCTAAATCATTTTTAACTTTTAAATTTTTTATAAATGAAAAAACTTTCTCAACTAATCTATCGCATTAGCTCCACAAAATGTTCAAAAAATGTAAAACATAAAATTGAAAAATTCAATCTATTGAAAAGCATTATTTTTAGAGGGACATGTTTTGAGTTAGCAGCAAACAAAAATATAATAAATATTGTTAAAAGATTTTTAATTTAATAAAAAAAAGACAGAAATTAATATCAATCATATTCATATAAACTTTTTATTAATTTTTTACTAAATAAAAAACAACTCACCTGACTTAAAAATAATAATAATCTTTCGAAATCCTTCCGTTCCATAATTCCTGCAAAACATCGCTTAATCATGTTAAATGTAGCAGGGTAATAAAAAAGAAACTGATATCAAGATCCTCAAAAAAAAAAAAAAAAAAAACCTCTTGCTGTTGACAATTCTTGCATGGTTTCGACAGAAACGAGCAAAGAGGGTGCACAAGCGAAATCGGGGGAGGCCGTGGAGATCCAGAGGCGCGGCCATGAAGCAAAATGAGAACAATGCCTCAGATACCGGTCTGTTTTGGCCGGAAAAGAAGTTCCCGACTGGTACAGATCAGAGAAAAAGGGAAAAAAAAAAAAAACCAGAAGAAAAAGATGAAAAGAAAGAGCCTCGGTTTCAGCTGGGCTTCTCGGTGTCTGATGAGTTTCGGCTGAAGAAATGAAACTCCAGACGTACTGCTTGAGAGATGATGAGGGTGAGAAAAAGTAAACAAAGGGAGCAAATTTATATTAGGTTAAGAGAGGTGGGTGAGAGAAGTAAAGGAGGTTGTTGTTGGACTAATAATGGCTGAGAAGAGAGAAGAAGCACCGGTGTGAAGAGTCAGAAAGAAAGAAATAAAGAAAGAAAGAAAGATGAAAAATATAGAAAGAAGAAGCTGTGGAAAGAAGTTAGCAGAAGTGAAGAAGAAATATAAAGCAAAGGCAAAGAAAGAGAGAAAAGGAAAGAGACGTTCGTTGGTGTCAGGAGTTGATTGTGACAATACAATGTAATGCAATGAGTTCCATGGGTTTTGAGGAAGAAATTTACCAATGGGTTTTGACAATGCGATGTAATTACCAAATTGCCATTAACTCAAGCATCCGAAACGTGGGTCATTACGCAGTGGCGGAGCTTTCGAAAATTTCATTTGTAGCACCAACAAAATGATAAATTACATGTAAATTATATGCAAATTAGCTAACTGGCCCCCCTAGAATTTTGAGGAAAAAAATTTATTGGTTACTTTGGTCTCCTTCAAATCTTAAATTTCCATAGAAAAGCTCATATATGTATAATAAATAGCGTATTTAGAACATAATTATTGCTTCTGAATGTTTATAGATTCTACACAATACAATAGCCATAGGATACATCACAATGGTCAAACAAATCAATAGATAAAATTCATATTAGATAAAGATAGGTAGTATTAGAAAGATTATCACCACTTCATTAGGTTGTCTAAAATAGAAGGGAAAATAGAAATTCTCTAGAAAAAAAAAATGTACTTTTTTTTTTAATGATGTTTAAAACAATCTTGTTGAAGGAATAAAAGCATATTTTTATTTGCTCTAATATAAATTTAATAAAAAGATTTTGCTAATATGTGTCTTAACTCTTAAGGGCACACAATAATTAATCATTTTTGGAAAAAAAATCTCTCGAGAATTGAAAAAATATTGATAACTTTTTCAATTCTCGAAAAAATGTTCCCAAAAATGAGTAGTTTAATGTGAGTACACATTGACCGGACCCTTAATAAAATAATGCACATAACATACACCCATTTTCAATATCACATGCTTTTATTCAAGTTAGGGTATGGAAGTGATGCTTTTAGCAACGCAACAGAGGAGTTTCAACTTACAACTTTTAAAACTCAATGCCAACTTTGTTTCATTAAAATAGCAGAAAAGAAAATTCCAAATCCCAATATTACGTAAAAGGTTGAGAACTTTGTAGTTTGTAACTTTTTCTTTTTTTTGAAAGTATATGTTGGAGGATGAGAAACTGAGGACAGGAATGAGTGAGAAGAGGTCAACACTAAATGGGCACACCTTGGGAAGTTCTATCAAAGAATTCATAGAACAAGTATGATAACACAACCACCAATCCAAGAAGATAAGAATGCCCGAGGATCTCAAGGATACCAATACGTCCTCTCGGAATGGCCGAAGTCCAATTCTAAAGACCATTCAGGCACGTACCGAGAAAAAGAAGGAAAGTTTGTCATTAAGCAAGTGAAGGAAGAGTACAAATAAAGTGTCCATCACCTCTACATTCAATACTCTGCACCCACTTAGTTGGCCACATTAATGGTGAAATGATCCCTGAATAATGTCATCACAGCTTACAGCCTAATAGAGATACCTTCTAGCAAGGCTCTGATGGGTCAAGTATCAGAGGAAATAAGCTAGCCCTCCAAGTGGAAGGCCAGGATACAACCTGGACGACTATATAAGAGAGAGAGATTCCTACGGAGTGAGGGATCAGGCATTGCAAAGAAGAGAAAAGAGAGTGATAGTATTGTAACATAAGAACAAGTGTAAACCTACACCTTGGACTAAACCCAATGAGCATAACTTAATCAATCAGAGACTTGTATTTTTTAGTTTCCTCTACTCACATATATTCGAATAACACAATCAATTTATTCGAAAAAAGGGTAATTAAGGTTGATTGTGATCCCATCTCTATAAGTAAATTGTGTGTAGTTGAAATTTAGCTCAATCAATTTTGACCCGCCACAATATAAATTATGTTACTATTAATTTAAAATAGTGTAAGAACTTTGAAGCCAAAAAAAAAAGTGTAAGAACTTATTCATATCATGCATTTGCCTTGCTATGCTAGTAACTGGCTGAATTGCAACCAATCTCATAGCTTTTATTTATTTCTTTATTATTATTTTTGAATATCAAACAACTTTTCTCCCCCACTACATATCACACGCTTTTATTTACGTGGGTTTCTATAGTTTGATTTTTAAAAAAAAAATTTATTTATGAAAAGTAAAACTTTATTACAGAAACTGAACAAACTACAACCCAAACCAGCCTCCTCCAAAACAATATGAGCAAAACTAATAGGTAATTACCTAGGCTAGCAGCAATAAAAAAATAATGGTAAATAAGAGACCATTTAGCAAGGTTAAGGTAAAACATACATTACAGACATTACAACTTTCACAAAATCAAAAAGTATCCAAGGGACTTTATTTGCAAAAGCTTTAAGTGCATAAAACCAGCTTGTAAGAGAATGGTGTCCAAGAGTTTATATACACATGGTTAAATTTACACCTAAACCATGTGGATACTTGAATAGTAACATACCACCATGCTTCACAACCTACTTCTACGAAAGCTCACTCTATTGACATTGACTCGATGACAGTCCTTTTTCCTTTTGGCAAACTTCACTCACCTATCAGTTATTCAATAACTTAGTAAGATATTTTAATCTGGCTTCTAAGGAATATACACAAAATTATCAAATCTATGAGATGTAAAAACAGAAGAAAAATATACGCCAAAGAAAAATAATCATACACAAGAAAGTATTTACATGGTTTGGCAATTTGACTACATCCATGGAGTTAACAAGGTTCTTTTCGCGGTTGGAGCAGAAGCAGGGTGTGTGTACTTGAAGCCATTTCACAAATGTGCATGGACGGTATATTGCACCAAGCAAGCCCATAAAACCCACACAAACGATCTTAGAAAATGCCCAACAAATGAGTATTATTGCCAATGGTGCTAGACAACAATGAGGTGCGAGGTTCCCATGGAGGATAAAAGACATGCAGGATTGCACGTGGAGGCCCATGGATGATGTACTAGTGACGAGAAAGGCCTGTTAGGCAAGGGGGGGGAGGGTGAGTAGGACTTGTTTATAGTCACAGAGAGGTCTTGAAGCCCATAGAAAGGCAGAGACTCACACGTGAGGGGGAGATTGTTGGGTATACACGATGAGTGAAGTCCCACATTAATAATGATGAGAAAAATGAGTGGTTAATATTACATAATTGAGCACATACTCATTTGGCTTAGGCCTTTTGAGTTAAAGTATATCTCTATATATTATATTAATTACTCAAGGAAGTTCCCAAAGTGTTTATCTTCCCAACAAGTGGTATCAGAGCCCATTGTAGTGTAGGACAAAGGAGGCAAGGTTCCCAAGGTGTATCTCCCCAATAGCCTTGAGATTTGACCACAAAGTCGCAGCTCATTTGATCCTACACTTAATAAGCTAAACATTCAAATTGCCGATAATGTTGATTTAAAATCTAGATATTAATGCCTATTTTCTCTTCTCTTTTACAACGTCTGTTGCATGTGCAACATCAAAATCACATACCTAAACATACTTCAAAAGCCCAAGGTTATTTTTTGAGAAATTAGTAAAAAATAAAATAAAATAAAATCTAACATCATTTGTTAATCACTTACCAAGAAAATTCATGCAAGCATCATAATTATTTACTTTGTCACCAAAAGGAACTTGTGCATGATCAAACCCAACATCCATTTACCTACAAGAATTTATAATGATTTGGTGTGTTATCTATGATTCTATGTCATTGAATTACATGAACAAAATACATATCAACCTCTAGGATCCAATCAACCATAGTATCCTTGTTTTGACAGGATTTGTCCATCATACTATAAAAAATATCCCAAAAAAAAAAAAAAAACACCAATTCAAATAAGCTAAAATTGAATATTTCTTCAAAATACACTCAAACTAAATATCAAACCAATTCTAATATACTCAATCTGTGTTAAAAAATGAACAAACAATAAACAATATTAGAGAGAAATTTAGAACCCCCATGATTGCTTTGCACATTCGATCAGATTTGTGTTTGGCATTGGCTTAAAAAGCCAATTTTTTTTACTATTTAGTTTATTTTTACTACTATTCAGCTTATTTTTGCTATTATTATGGGTCCCACTGCACTTTTTGATACTATTCATGGGTCCCACTATACTATTTCGGCAATCTTTTAGATTTATCTATAGTACTTTTAGTAAAAAGTTTTTAACTTAAGCTAAATAAGCTATTTTCAAATGGACTCTTACTAAAACAATAGTGATTAGTGACAGATTTAACCCCCCCACCCCAAAAAAAAATTTGAATTAAAAAAAAAAAAATTTGATTCATTGTACATTCTGGAATTGCAACATGAATGTTCAATATTAAATAGAATTTCAATGAACATTTTTTTTTTGGGAGAAGTATTCAATAAACATCTTTGATAGAGCTTTGGGGTACAAAATACCTGTATTTCAAAAAAAAAAAAAAAAAAACCCTTTCTTGTTGATTCATTGCTACTAGCCTAGCATCATACTTTACTATAATCACTTATCTAACATACATTCCTTAGTTTTGTTCGTTTGCATCCATTTTGCACCTAGAAAATATGGGGTAGTGAGAAATTTCTTGTAGGCTTCTTGAGCATTAGCATCCGGTATCTTCAAACTATTCTATTTTATCATCTTAAAAGTTAATTATTTATATTATACTAAACATTTTACAATACACTCAACATTCCAACTTTTATTTTAAAATACAACACATTAAAATTATATAAATTATACAATAAAAGAATAATTATCTATCTCATTTCTCTCTAATTTTTATCACTGCCTCTTTGCCACTCTCCCAACAACCAAACAACTTAGTCACCACCACACAACCACCATGCCCACCACTATCCACCAAAATCTTATCAAAACCAAAAATCCAAATTAAAAAAAAAAAAAAAAAAAAAAAAAAAAAAAAAAAAAAAAAAACTCAACAAATACCCATCATAAACCCAGCAAAACCATTTAAAAATAAAAATAAAGCAAAACAACTAGTCACCACCATGCCACCACTACCCACCAAAATCCCAGCCACAAACCCAGCAAACCCATAGAAAATAACCAAAAACCCAGTCACCACCACGCCCACAACAACACCACCACACCCATCACGCCAACCTAAACCAACCAATCCAAATCCAACCCAAACCCCATCGGAATCCAAAATCCAATCACCTGAATCTAAAATCCAACCCATCCAAACCTAAAACCCACACCTACCTCTACACGACCGATCAAAACCCACCAACCTCTGCCACCACGCCGATCTCCACCTTTGCACAACCCATCGATCAAAACCCACTCACCTCTGCCACCACCCACGCCAATCTCCACCATTGCACAACCCACTCGATCAAAACCCACCCTCCTCTACCATGACCCACCCAATCTCACCACGCCGTGACCACACTGATATCCATCATAACCTAGTCACCACCACACAATCTCAACACCACGACCCACACGCCCCACGATGAACTCCATGCAAAATGGCCCCACCTAGGTCTAGTGGCAAGCTTTAAACGAAAGAGAGAGAAAGAGATACGTGAGAGAGGGAGAGAAGACTAAGGACTGAAGGAGAGAGAGAATCAAAGGAAATATGATATGGAGAAAGATAGAGAACGTGGGTGATGAAGAGATGAGTGGGAGATGGAGAGGGAAAATATTAATTTTATATTATACCATCTGCTATAGTACAGTCATAGAAGTAAGATGACATTGTAGCAAGATTGTAAAAAAGTTTACAATTGGGAGCTTGGGTAATGCATTTTTTTGTACTTTGATGCTAAAATATACAGTTAGAAACTGAAAAGAATATGGAAGGACACCCAAAGTGAGCATATCCCTCTGTATACCTTAGGATAATTGTAACATCTAGAAGTTATGAGGTAATGGTTTGAATTGTTACTTTACCCCACTATCCCACTCAATATTAATGGAGTAGTGTGTATATAAATACCAGGGGTGGTACCCATTGTATAAAAAACGAATTCTGCATTTCCTTCATAGTGTTTACAGAGTGTTGTGAGGCTCTTAGGTTATGGGTTATGTTTGCATCACTCTAGTAGTATGCAACACCGTCGGAGAAACGTTTTTGGTTCGAGAGTTATACAAACTGGAATTTAGAATGTGCTTGAATAGTTGGTCTGCGTTAAGGCTGGCTCTGGACAATGTAGAACAATCTCAAAGCTCCTATGTGATCATCGGTTTAGGTCAAGAGAGGTATGCTGAAAAACTGATTGTTTATATTTTGCTACAAAGTCTCTATTTCTTACATTGGTATCAGAGCATTTATAGGTTGTTCTCAATGTCATATGCATATATGATTAGTTCTAAATGCATTTTATGTTTTTGTAATATGTTATGAAATTTTATACACCTCACATGGCCTTCAATGGCAAATTTTGATTCTAAGCATTTCGTCCCTTGAAATTAATATGTGTTGTTTATATTACATATATTAATATCTGCCTTAAGTTCCGTAGAAAATCTCTAAGTGTGCCATGAGATATAGTTTGACAAAACTTAAAACACCGAAACTTTAAAGACAAAATTGCTCTTATATGATTTCTATTTGCAAAATATGATTTCATATTATGAATTTGTATGTTATAAGCTTTAAATCGGTACATGGTAGGTTTAAAATGAAAAAGATATAAACCTTTGAAGTTCTTGTCTTAAACTCGTTTTTTACTGAAAGATAACTGATGCTGGAGGTTGAACACAACCACGTGGGCTTGTGGCAGTTCCACATGCCTTAAGGCCTAAAGTGACAGCCAATCAAAGGTCACAAGAGGGTCTCATAGATGTTTGTTTTATTTATTTTTTTTAAAAAAATTAATTATACACGTTTAATAGTAATACAAACCACACTTTTGAAAGTAGTGCAAATGTACGATGCCTATGTGCCACATTTTTTTGGGATCCTTGTCTCTTGTGAATTGTTTTTTAAATAAGCCTACTACATTGAACATACCAGGTTATCAAAAAAAAAAAAAAAACAATTATAACATTTAAAAGCATGACAACGTGAATATGTTTTTGAATAGGGTGTAAAACCCATGGTTTACATCATCCAATAAATGATTACTATATCAGCATTTTACTTAAAATTTAATACATCCTACCACACCTAATAACACCTCGATAGATTCTCAATTTGGTTGGATTTATATATGAGTATTAGAATTGATTGAGTGTGATTGTATTTATTCTTAAATTTATGAAAAGATGATGTGGCATGTTGGATTGGAGAGGCAAAACATGGGTTTTACACCACGTCCTTATAGAATTTAATCTCTCTTGAATAATGTTTTTAGTTTAAATAACATGAAGATGAAAGATTCATTATTCTTAGATTTAAAGAGCTGCTGCATTTTACTTATGATGATACAAATTTTGGTTGTGGATATATTTTTAAGAAATATTTGTATGAATATCAATGGATATTGGGACATTCTTAAATGCTATGGAATTGATATAATTTCTAAATTGTTTAATTTCATGATTATTTCTTAGTGAAATATGGTATAAAAATATTTACACAACGTTAAATATTATATTTAACGCGACAAAGCAATAATTATTTCTTAGTGAAATAATGGCATGCCTATATGATTTGTTCTCATGAGTTTAAATTGTGATAGCATGTTTTGCTTAATAGACAATGGATAATATTGGTGAATTATTTTCAATACATATATTTTTTTAAAAAAATATGTTTAGAATTGAAATATGAAATAGTGGGAGTATGGTTGAGTTGCGTTATCTCTCGTACATATTTTTACACGAATAAATTAAAATCAATCTTAGTAATAAACACTAGTAGCACAAGAGACAATTAAGAACTTAGGGAATTTTCGATCTTGCGATGTATGTTGATTCTCTAAGTTTATTTTAGATCATATGTCAAAATTTTTGAAATAAGTGTGTAATATCCCATTTGTGAAATTTTGTAGTGAAATGGCTTCCAAGGGTATAGTTGCTGACCTTAATAAAGGAGAGAAACTGGATGGTGAAAATTACAATATTTGGCACTGCAAAATCCAGTATGTGCTAAATGAGCAAGAGGTCTTAGAGACTTTGACTCATTCATTGAGTAAACTAGATGAGAGAAGCACTGAGCAACACTAATCTGATCTTGTTGCCTATGAAAGTTGGAGCAAGAAAGATTTGTGTGCCTCTCTTTACTATGTTGAGCAGCACGCATAATGATCTGATTGGTGAATTTGAGTAGTCTACAATTGCACAAGACATGTGGAAAGCTCTGACGCTAAAATATGAAGGGCCATTAGCCACTAGACTGCGTGGCTTAACAATGAAATTTGATTCATATAAGATGCACTCTAAACATAAGGTGAAGCAGCATCTTAGGGTGATGTCCTCCATGATTCGAGAGCTTAAATCAACTAGAAAAAAAAATATTACTAACGAACAACAAGTCCAAGGAGTGATTCGTTCACTACGAAGTTCATGGGAGACCATGTGTCAAAAATTGACACATAATGAGAACATCAAAATATTTGATGATATGGCTCATCACTTGGAACTTGGAGCTGAGCGCCTTGAAGCAACCAAGCCGATTAGTTTTGTGCACACGGTTAAAACTAGCTTGCGTAAGGCATATAGGCCTAAATGCAAGCAACCTGATTACGCTCCTGGACAAGAGAGACCTACTAGGCCACCACCTAAGAATGCTAAGTTTGTCAAGTGCAATACTAAAGGAAAGCGTGCAAAGAAGGACAAGTCTAAGTTGACTTGTTATAATTGTGGAAAGAAATGACATTTTGCTCATGATTACACTAAGCCAAAAAAGGTAACACCTATTCCTACATCCCACTATGTTTTTGTAACTAGTCATGTCATTGTTGCTAATTCTGCTCCTATGTGGACTGTAGACTCAGCAACAACTAAACATGTAGTGAGAGATAGAGTAGGATTTGTGGAGTACCATCGGATTTATGTTAAGGGTATAGACATCAAGGTGAGAAATGGAGCTAGCGTGGAGGTACTTGAAATTGGTACCTACAAGCTAGAGTTGTGAGGTGGTTGCACTGTGTTACTCCACGACTTATTGTATGCTCCAGAGATCTGAAGGAACTTTATTTCCGTAATTACTTTGTTAAGACTTGGTTTCCGATTTATTTTTTAGAATAATTATGTTTTATTGCATTTGGGAACAGTTTATTATGGTCGTGGTTTTATTTCAAATGGTTTTTTAATTTTGGACAATGAATATTATAATAATGGTAGTTCAGTTTTTTTTTTTTAACTTCATCTGATAATGCTTCTAATAATTCAATTGTATGGCATGCTAGGCTTGGCCATATAAGGCAAGAGAGGATGAGTAGGTTAGCTAGAGAAGGCCTTATGGGCAAAATCACTAAGGTCACTTTGTCCACTTATGAACATTGTTTAGTGGGAAAGTAAAAAAGAAAACCGTTTGGAAAAGCAACAAGGGCATCTCTTCCATTGCAACTAATCCACTCCGATATATGCGGTCCAATGAATGTGAGGGCAAGGCATGGAGGTTTCTACTTCATCACATTTATAGATGACTATACACGTTATGGTCATGTCTATTTGATTTCTCATAAATCTGAGGCTTTAGATTGCTTTAGACGATACATGAGATTGGTTGAGAATCAATTAGACAAGAGCATTAAGGCTCTCAGAACTGATAGTGGGCATGAGTATCTATTTGAGCAATTTAAGGAGCTTTGTGATGAAAAGGAAATTTCAAGGTAGTTAACGATGCCTTATACACTGCAACAAAATGGTGTGGCAGAAAGAAAAAAACCGAACACTACTAGAGATGGTTAGGTCAATGATGGCACAAGCAAACCTACCGATTTCGTATTGAGGGGATGCACTTTTGACTGCAGCCTATATACTTAACCGAGTGCCATCTAAATTAGTATCTTCCACACCTTATGAACTATGGACGGGCAAGAAACCTGACTTGAATAACTTGCAACCATGGGGTTTAACAGGTTATGTTCAAAATATTTCTCATAAATATGGGAAGTTAAGGCCTAGAGGAAAGAAGTGTATCTTTATAAGATATTCTAAGCATTCCAAAGGCTATGTATTGATAGGTGAACAACCTGATGGAAATGTGACTAAATTGGAGTCACGTGATGTTGATTTCATTGAAAGTGAATTCCCTAACAAAGGTGAGGTTGAAAAGAACTTGACTCTTTATGAAATGATGGATCAAGAAGGAGGCACCCCAAGTAGACTAGTAGAGGACAAGGAAGAAATTCCTGAAACTCCTAGAGTAGTGGAAGAGACTCACAACCTAGTGGGAGCCCACTACTAGAAGATGATCCATAATAACCTCAACCACGCAGAAGCATTCGTGGTAATGTAATTCGTCATCTTTTTGAGATTGAGGGGGAAGCTTTCATGATTGCTTCATAAGATGATGATGAGCCAAGAACTGTGCAAGAGGCTTTCTCATCTTTTGTTAGTGATGAGTGGATGAAAGCAATGAATGATGAAATGAAGTCTATGAGGATTAATTAGGTCTGGAATCTAGTAAACCTACTGTTAGGGTGAAAAGCAATTGGGAACAAATGGGTTCTTAAAATCAAACACAAAGCTGATGGGTCAATAGAAAGCTATAAAGCTTGATTAGTGGCAAAAGGATACACTCAAAATGAGGGTGTTGACTATAAGGAAACCTTTTCTTCGGTTGTGAGGTTTGCCCCTATTCAACTCATTCTGGTCATTGTTGCAAACTTGAATTTGGAATTATACCAAATGGACATTAAGACAGCGTTTCTCAATGGAGAACTAGATGAGGAAATATATATGGATCAACCTATTGGCTTTGTGACTAAAGGTCAAGAGCACAAAGTATTGAAGAAGATTACTATGTCTATGTAAAACAATCCAAGGAAAGTTTCATTATTTTGTCATTGTATGTTGATGACATATTATTGGCTAGTAATGACATGGAGATAATTATTGCCATAAAAGGGTAGTTGTCCTCTAACTTTGAGATGAAGGACATGGGTGAGGCAGATTATATTCTTAGGGTTAAAATCCTCAAGGATCACTCAAAGAAACTTTTAGGTTTATCACAACAAACCTACATCAAGAAAGTTCTTAAGCGTTTCCAAATACATAATTGCAAACTCATAGATACTCCAGTTGCCAAAAATGAGAGTTTAAGCCTGGATATGTGTCCTAAGACTCAAGATGAAAAAGAAAAAATGGCTTGTGTTCCCTATGCTAATGTAGTTAGAAGCTGATGTTTGCAATAATGTGTACTCAACCTAATATATGTTATATTGTTGGATTAGTTAGCAGGTTTCAATCAAATCCAAGGCTTGCTCATTGGAAAGCTGTAAAGAGGATATTAAGGTATCTTAAAGGGACAATGGACTACATCCTTTATTATCAGGTTTCAGATTTGCGTATGATTAGCTATAGTGATGCTAATTAGGGTAGTGACCTATATAAATGCAAATCTACATCTGAATATGCTTTCTTGCTAAATAATGGCTTCATCACTTGGAGTAGCAAGAAACAACCTTGTATAGCATTATCAACTATGAAGCTAAATATGTAGCATGTTTAGCAGTTGTTCAGGAAGTAGTTTGGTTGAAAAGGTTCTTTTAGAATCTTGAGGTCGTCAAGGATGCCTCTAATCCCATTACAGTACATTATGATAGCATGGCAACACTTGCCTATGCAAAGGACTCTAAGTATCATGGTAAAACCAAACACATTGATATACGATATCACTACATTCGAGACAAGGTTGCTCACAGTGAAGTGGTTCTAAAAAAAATTTCTATAGGCTGCATGATTGCTGATCCTCTAACAAAGCCTATAGGAAGGGATGCCTTTTAGGCTCATGTTCGGAGTTTAAGGCTACGTAGAATATGATGATATGCTGTTTTTAGTTACCATTTATTGTACTCTTTTGGGATATTTGTTTTAATGCATATGATGTTATTCAATTAATAATATGTATGTTTTCACACGTGTATACTATATGATGAATTCTGTGGTATGAAAGGTATGTCGGTAGGTTTAGGTTGGCTCACTCACACGAGAGGTCGCCTCTGGTGCTTGAGTATCGAGCATCAATGAGACATTGTATCATTTAATGCTTATATAGCACATATAGATGGTTGACACAAATAGATGTCGTCTTAATTAGAACTAAGACGAGGTCTATGATATATTTATCTTTGGAGAAAACACACTTTTGGTCTCTACATTTTGGTCCTTAAATTGATTTTGCTACTAATGTAGTTCCTAAAAAAAGAAAATCAACTATATTTGGTCCCTGCCGTCAACCCACTAACAGAAAAGTCCTAAGTGGCACGTTAGATGCTGTGTGGCTAATAAAATAATAATAATAAATTTTATTTGATTTTTAAAAAATGCCACGTCAACTCCACATAAGTTCTAAATTTAAAAAAAAAAATTATCAATTTTAATGAAATAAAAAAGAGAAAAACAAAATTAAAAATTAAAAAAAAAAACACGTTAATTGAAATCTGTGTTCATCTTGATCATGAACACATAAGAACAACAACCCAGAATATTCAAACACAAGAACAAGAGAAGAGAAACCCATAATATTCCAAAATTTGTACCCAAATTCTTCCACAAAAATCAATTATACATTCAACCAAAATTATTATCCTAATACAATATTTCTCATAACATAGATTCCCAACCAAATACAAAGAATTTCTTTTGTTTTGTTTTTCTTTTTGTTTTTCTTTTTTTTGCTTTTGTTTTTGTTGGTAGAAAAAGGACCATTCACATACAAACCATGGCAATCAGCCTCAAAAATAGAAAAAGCGCCCACAAGTGGACTAGAAAAAATAGCAAAATCAACATCCATAAAAGTGCCTAATTTAGCCAGGTAGTCCGCGCATTTGTTAGCTTTTCTGTAGACATGCCTAAATCTTGACTGAGGGATCTGGGTAACCAACTGCCTACAATTATCACTGCAAAAAAGGATGGTTCTGTTAAAGGTACTCCGAGTTGCTACCAAATGTTTCTAACCGAGGGGCAATCACGCTGCGCATGTAAAATCGATTCAGAACCAGTTTGACAGAGAGGACAAGTAGTATCCAATGACAACCCTCTTGCCGAGAGGCATTCCTTCACACCAATGCTTTTGTGCATACACTTCCATATGAATGTTTGGATTCTAGGCAAGGTTTTGAGTTTCCAAATCCATTTTTCCCTGAAGGGAGCTTCAATATCAAATTCTAAAGTCAATAAATATGTTGCTTTCATGTCAAATTCTCCTTTAGGGGAGAGTTTCCAGACCAATTTATCTTCGGATCTAGCAACTAGAGGAATAGGGGTAGCTTGGATGACCCTTTTTATGCTACTTGGTAGTTCCATATGGATTCTAGACCAATCCCACCCACCCAGATGTCCAACATCTTTAACCTTGATCTGTAATGATTCATGGGTCAAAGGGCCCTAAATGGTTTATCTTAGGGGGCCAAGAGTTGACCAATTGTTCTGCCAAAAGTCCAGATTGCTATCAAACCTTGGGATCCATCTAATACCCTTCCTAAATATATCCTACCCTCTCTTCAAACCTTTCCAAACTCTTGAGCTAGGCAGTTTGTTTTCGTTCCTCAAAATTGCTCGTTGTTGATTACAATATTTCAATCTTAAAACACTTGCCCACGAAGCATTTTTCTCACTATGAAATTTCCAATTCAACTTCGCAAGCATAGCCGTATTCCTTCCTTTGGCCGTCTGGATTCCCAGCCCCCCCATACTCTTTTGGTCTTGCTATCTTCCTCCAGCCCACCCAATACATCTTTTTGCTATTTTCTGATGAACCCCAAAGAAAATTCATGTTTACTCTGTCAATCCCCTCCAGAACCTTACCAGGAAGCGTATTACACTGCATGACATAAGCTGGTATGACATAAGTTAGTTCGCCTTCCAACTAGCCAGCTTCTTCTTGACTTTGTCCAGAACAAAGTTAAAGTCCTGGTTGGATCCTCCATGGTGCTTAATAGGAAAGCCAAGATACCTCCCCAAATAATTTGTCAACTGAAACCCGAGAATAGTGCTTAAGGCCTCCTTATTATCTTGATCAATATTAGGGAAAAAGGAGGCTCTTGATTTGGCACCATTGATAGTTTGGCCTGAAACCTTACAAAACATGTCAAGCACCTCTTTAATGACCTCACAGTTCTCAAGAGTAGCCTTGGCAAAGAGAACCAAGTCGTCGGAAAAAAAGAGATGAGAGAAAGAAGGTCCACTTCTAGAGGCTTTCACTAGTTTCCACAACCCCGCTTCACATTTCTCTTGGATTTGCTAGCTTAAAAAATCCATACACATGTTGGCTCAAAGGGCTCTAAGCTTCCTCCATTGAAAAGACTGGATGTTGTAATCGTGGTGATGCAGCTCATAATAATCTCAATGAGAATATCTGGAAAGTTAAATCTTTTCAACATGCATCTAACAAAACTCCATTCGAGCTTATCATATGCCTTCTCTAAGTTGATCTTAAGTGCCACATATCATACTTTACCTCTAGTTTTACCAATTGTATGAATAATCTCTTGAATAATAATTGCATTGTCCACCCCCTTTCTTCCGGGCATAGAGGCAATACAAAGAATTTCAATCAAACAAATTCTTTCATTGATTTCCCAGAAACCAGCAAAACCTTATCATCAAATCCACAAAAATCATAAGCTAAAAACTTCTAAATCAACCTTAGACACACCAATAAACAACAAGATCTAAACAAACCTAGATCAAAGTCAGTGAGAGCAGATCCAAAACCATCTCTTTCCCAAATATCTATCAAAATTCTCGAGATAGCAAAATGGAGGAGAGGTAGAGATGTGGCTTCATCGTGGGGACTGATCTAAGCTTCACAACACCCACAAATCCACTACTTGAGGCTTCACAACACCCATTACCTGAGGCTTTGTTATGAGGACCGATCTAGGCTTCACACCTGAGGCTTCATCGTGGGGACCATCATAACAACATAGCCAGCACAACCACTAATTTGGGCTACACAACACCCACAAATCCATAACCCACCACCCCGAACCGATCCTTTGCAACCACCACCACCACCAGTCTAAGGTTTCACAGCAGCACAACACACCCACAAATCCACAACCCACTAATCCAAAAGACCCACCACCCCAAACTGATCCTTTGCCTCCACTGATCATAAAACTCCATGGTCGAGCTTGAGGACTTGATTTAGGCCAAGCCCCATTTCAAAGCATTCAATCAACTGGGAGAGTTTATCACAAAAAAAAAAAGAAAAGAAAAAGAAAAAGAAAAAAGAATCGGCTAAGAGAGAAAGATCAAAAAGAGGGAGAATCAGAATCGGTAAAGAGAGAGAGAGAAGAGAGTAAGAAGAATGAAAATAACTTTTTAAATTTAATAATTTTATTTTATTAGAATGTAGGTTTATTTTTTATTTTTCTTACGTGGCCTTTTTATTTATTAATATGCTCATGTGGAATTTTTTAAATGGCAAATAAGTTTTTAAAATATTATTTTAATAACACGTTAGCTTAATGTTAGCCACCCATGCATTTCGTCTACCATGTAGGACTTTTCTGTTAGGGGGTTGACGGTAAAGACCAAAATAGAATTAATTTTCTTTTTTTAGGAACTACATTAGTAGCAAAATCAATTTAGGAACCAAAATGGGAATTGGCCCAAAATGTAGGGACCAAAAGTGTATTTTTACATTTATCTTAATTAGACCGTACATGAATAGCCCACGATCCATGTAACCTATGGTTAGCCAGATGCAAGACCTTAATTTGATGCCTGAGGTGGCAAGCAAATAAAGGACTCGAGTTAGGCGCTTGAGTAGCGACTAGACTAAGATTTGTACGGTGTATTGAGTTAAGACATACTCTCTTACTTATGAGAACTCCACCATAGCATGTATTTCATACTACATGTGCTTGCTCCACCAAAAGTGGAGGTGAGAGAATAAATCTCTGCTTCTTCATGATGTGAGTCCCATGAATCTTTCATTAAGATCCTACTTATGCCCTTGTTACTTTTGACTATGTCATGAAGCTAAGGTTTTGATGTCTACTACTTTGGCATGTTACTTATGGCCATATTGGATTCGGTCTAAAGGGACATTGCTAGGAAAACAATTGGACCAAAGTTAAAGGACATGAATGCAAAGGGAAGACTATTTTGTAACACATCCTTATATTTGTACTCACTGTCAACAGGTTATAGCGCTTGTGGTAGCGAAATAATCATGAGTACATCTGGATAGTTATGATGGATCAAGCATAATTCTGAGTATTAAACTCAAGAGGGGTTAGAGATGCTTGGTTCAATGTATTAACATATGTCTAGGGCATAACGAGACACTTTAGGGATGTTGCTATGCTAGTCTTTATATAAGATTTAGTATAGTGCTCCCAAATATGTTTTTCAGATGTGCTCGACGGGGATCAAGCATAATTCTGAGTATTAAACTCAAGAGGGGTTAGAGATGCTTGATTCAATGTATTAACATATGTCTAAGGCATAACGAGAAACTTTAGGGATGTTGCTATGCTAGTCTTTATATAAGATTTAGTATAGTGCTCCCAAATATGTTTTTCAGATGTGCTCAGCGGTCGCACAACCTTGCATAACGAGACACTTTGAGAGATGGATAATAGGGCCATGCCTATAATGGATGTGTAAGAGATGATAGAAAATGAAAAGAATATGGAAGGACACCCAAAGTGGGCATGTCCCTCTATATACCTCAAGATAATTGTAACATTCAAGAGTTATGGAGTAATGATTTGAACTGTTACTCTACCCCACTAAGCCCACTATCCCACTCAATATTAATGGAGTGGTATGTATATAAACACTAGGGGTAGTACCCATTGTACAGAGAACGAATTCCGCATTTCTCTCATAGTGTTTATAGAGTGTTGAGGCTTTTAGGTTGTGGGTTATGTTTGCATCACTCTAGTAGTGTGCAACACCATCGGAGAAACGTTTTTAGTTCATGAGTTATACAAACTAGAATTTAGAACATGTTTGAATAGCTGGTCTACATTGAGACTAGCTCTAGACAATATAGAACAATCTCAAAACTCTTATGTGATCATCGGTTTAGGCCAAGAGAGGTATGCTGAAAAACCGATTGTTTATATTCTGTTGCAAAGTCTCTATTTCTTACATATACCAACATATGGCGTATGGAAGACCGGGGTGCTAATGCTCCAATGAAGCCCTTGGCCAATCTCATTGTATGTATTGACAGTTAGATATATTATTCTCATTGAAAAAAAAAAAAAAAACCCTTATTTCAACAATTATCAAACACCTCGCAAGCAAACAGTGCCCATTTCGCTAATCTTACTATATGTTTTGACAACCATATACATTATCCACGTCTAAAGAATAAAAAAAAAAACGCATTTCTTGAACAATTATCAGACACTGACGCGGTAGTGAAATTGCAAAACAACAAAAGGGAAATATCAAGCATATGCTGGGAATTAAAAAAATGTGTGTATATATATATATATATAAAATAAATAAATAAACTAAACAAAAAATATACAAATTTAGAGAGAACAAAGACTCAAGAGTAGTATAGCTGATAGGATAGCTGATATACATGGCCTCCATTGGCCTTTTAATGGTTATCCATAGACGATTTGAAGGGATTGAGCTGGATGGATCCTTCGTTTGCGGTTGAAAAGATTGTAAGTTTCAAGGATGCAAGAGAGTTGTAAAAGAAAAACAAAGGTTTTCTTCTTGAATGATTTTGCCCAGGATCGTTTTTTGGATTTAGATGTTTTAGAGAAGAATGGTGGGAGTGATTTGTGTTGACGAAATTTCAAGTTTGAACAATCTTAGGAGGCTTAATCCATCTTTTAGTGGTTTAAAAAAAGTAAGTTAGTGGATTGATGGGGTGACAACATCTTAAATCATTAATTTTAAATGAGAGGTGAGGATTTAAAAAAAAATAAAAAATCTAACTAGTAGAGTATCCTAAAAACTCTAGAATATTTGAATCTCAATCACCATTGAACACCTTTTCCCCCACTTCCACCACGCGTGTATGCGGATCAGTGTAAAATGATTAAGGAAAGAAGGCTCACTTCAAAACGATTAGCATAGTTCAAACGATTAGCACAGTTCAATGATTAAGCAGCACCCAATTTTCTGGTTAAAGCTTATTTTATGGATTAAAAATTATGACCTGGGTTTTGCAGGAGTTGAGATGTTTAAACAAAACTCTTGCTTCTGGGTCGCATAAAGTGAAAATTTACTGTGTCTTTGTAGATTACCTCCTTCGTGTCCCTGAACCACAAAAGTAGATAGATTATCAAACAGGAAGTTGAGCCTACAGGGCTTGGCATAACCATCAATGTAAATTCCCCTGGACAAAGGAAGGAGGCTTAAGATACCAAAAATAGTTGCATGAAGCAAATGATGGTGGCTGTTATTGTCCGCCCATTCCCATATTAGGAAAGGTAAGTAAATTATAAAAATGGATACATGTATTTGCTCAAATGGAAGTTTGCGTGGAGAGATTTTGGACAGAAAAGAAGCATAATTAAATACATTGTATATCCCTTAATGTAACAGGAAATATTGAATTGTGCCTGCACTATTTTTCTCAGAAATCACTGAATCAACGAAAATGCAATGTTGCATCTTTTGATACCAACAGCAATTTTCTTCATAAGGAGAGAAGTTTGAGATGCAGCAAGCTTCAACTCCCAATTCGCCTGACAACGACCACCCAGTGTGATTATGTTCCTCCCTATAGCATGGTTGAAGGAGTTTATCAACTAAATAGACGCCTCTATAGGTTACATCTAACCAGATACACGTTGATCTTGACTGGAAAATGCTACAGCAACTCCAAAAGGTAACAGTAAAGACTCAGATAAAGGACCAGTAAAAAGATGCTTCAATCAAATGTGTTAATAAATACCCAAACCAATGAGCCCGTACCCAAACATCCTTCTATTGTTTATAATCTTGTCAAACAAGCAATAATTGACAACCTAAATGTCCTAATCTCTTGGAGTAAATTCTAAGGTCTATGTTCTCTCATTGTCTGCCAAAAATGGGGAAAATCTCTACAATTATGTACTCTAGAGCAAAAGGGTATTCGGTGCGATCAGAGAATGCCAAACACTAGAGTGCAGCGACGATAAAGAGGACTTCTTTATCACCTTTGCCTGAAACTAAAATTTTGAAGAACAAAGTTTGGCTCCAAACATGTTCAGATCTCTTTTTTCCAACCCATTACGTGACGATTTATAAGACCATTCATGAGTATGTGATTAAAACTACACATGGATAGTCTTTTTAATTGCCACATCATGGGTTGATGCAAAATAGCTTCAAACATGTTTGGAGCTAAACTTTTTCCAATTTGGGAGTAAAGTTGAGAAACAAAAAAAGGATCAACTAGTGAAAACGACCTAGTAGTTATGGACATGGCTGCAGATCCTTAATAAATATCTGATGGGTCAATACAAGCCAAGCAGATTATCAGTGGTTGAGACTATTGTTGTTGATACTCTGGCTTTAGTACCCAATGTGATCCATCCGCATCCTTCTCTAGTGTTGCTATTTCCTTCAGAAGATTCTTGAACAAGGGCAGATCTTCACTAGGTATTCTGTCTTAAAAAAAAAAAAAAAAAAACCTTATTTCAACAATTATCAAACACCTCGCAAGCAAACAGTGCCCATTTCGCTAATCTCACTATATGTTTTGACAACCATATACATTATCCACGTCTAAAGAGGAAAAAAAATGCATTTCTTGAACAATTATCAGACAGTGACGCGGTAGTGAAATTGCAAAACAACAAAAAGGAAATATCAAGCATATGCTAGGAATTAAAAAAATGTGTGTGTATATATATATAAAATAAATAAATAAATAAACTAAACAAAAAATAGACAAATTTAGAGAGAACAAAGACTCAAGAGTAGGATAGCTGATATACATGGCCTCCATGGCCTTTTAATGGTTATCCATAGACGATTTGAAGGGATTGAGCTGGATGGATCCTTCGTTTGCGGTTAAAAAGATTGTAAGTTTCAAGGATGCAAGAGAGTTGTAAAAGAAAAACAAAGGTTTTCTTCTTGAATGATTTTGCCCAGGATCGTTTTTTGGATTTAGATGTTTTAGAGAAGAATGGTGGGAGTGATTTGTGTTGACGAAATTTCAAGTTTGAACAATCTTAGGAGGCTTAATCCATCTTTTAGTGGTTTAAAAAAAGTAAGTTAGTGGATTGATGGGGTGACAACATCTTAAATCATTAATTTTAAATGAGAGGTGAGGATTTAAAAAAAAATAAAAAATCTAACTAGTAGAGTATCCTAAAAACTCTAGAATATTTGAATCTCAATCACCATTGAACACCTTTTCCCCCACTTCCACCACGCGTGTATGCGGATCAGTGTAAAATGATTAAGGAAAGAAGGCTCACTTCAAAACGATTAGCATAGTTCAAACGATTAGCACAGTTCAATGATTAAGCAGCACCCAATTTTCTGGTTAAAGCTTATTTTATGGATTAAAAATTATGACCTGGGTTTTGCAGGAGTTGAGATGTTTAAACAAAACTCTTGCTTCTGGGTCGCATAAAGTGAAAATTTACTGTGTCTTTGTAGATTACCTCCTTCGTGTCCCTGAACCACAAAAGTAGATAGATTATCAAACAGGAAGTTGAGCCTACAGGGCTTGGCATAACCATCAATGTAAATTCCCCTGGACAAAGGAAGGAGGCTTAAGATACCAAAAATAGTTGCATGAAGCAAATGATGGTGGCTGTTATTGTCCGCCCATTCCCATATTAGGAAAGGTAAGTAAATTATAAAAATGGATACATGTATTTGCTCAAATGGAAGTTTGCGTGGAGAGATTTTGGACAGAAAAGAAGCATAATTAAATACATTGTATATCCCTTAATGTAACAGGAAATATTGAATTGTGCCTGCACTATTTTTCTCAGAAATCACTGAATCAACGAAAATGCAATGTTGCATCTTTTGATACCAACAGCAATTTTCTTCATAAGGAGAGAAGTTTGAGATGCAGCAAGCTTCAACTCCCAATTCGCCTGACAACGACCACCCAGTGTGATTATGTTCCTCCCTATAGCATGGTTGAAGGAGTTTATCAACTAAATAGACGCCTCTATAGGTTACATCTAACCAGATACACGTTGATCTTGACTGGAAAATGCTACAGCAACTCCAAAAGGTAACAGTAAAGACTCAGATAAAGGACCAGTAAAAAGATGCTTCAATCAAATGTGTTAATAAATACCCAAACCAATGAGCCCGTACCCAAACATCCTTCTATTGTTTATAATCTTGTCAAACAAGCAATAATTGACAACCTAAATGTCCTAATCTCTTGGAGTAAATTCTAAGGTCTATGTTCTCTCATTGTCTGCCAAAAATGGGGAAAATCTCTACAATTATGTACTCTAGAGCAAAAGGGTATTCGGTGCGATCAGAGAATGCCAAACACTAGAGTGCAGCGACGATAAAGAGGACTTCTTTATCACCTTTGCCTGAAACTAAAATTTTGAAGAACAAAGTTTGGCTCCAAACATGTTCAGATCTCTTTTTTCCAACCCATTACGTGACGATTTATAAGACCATTCATGAGTATGTGATTAAAACTACACATGGATAGTCTTTTTAATTGCCACATCATGGGTTGATGCAAAATAGCTTCAAACATGTTTGGAGCTAAACTTTTTCCAATTTGGGAGTAAAGTTGAGAAACAAAAAAAGGATCAACTAGTGAAAACGACCTAGTAGTTATGGACATGGCTGCAGATCCTTAATAAATATCTGATGGGTCAATACAAGCCAAGCAGATTATCAGTGGTTGAGACTATTGTTGTTGATACTCTGGCTTTAGTACCCAATGTGATCCATCCGCATCCTTCTCTAGTGTTGCTATTTCCTTCAGAAGATTCTTGAACAAGGGCAGATCTTCACTAGGTATTCTGTCTTTAAAGTGCTGAACTATGCTGGCTGAAGTGCTATTTCCATCTCTTTGCTGCATAAATGTACAGATCTGACGTATCAATACTTCAGGCTGCACTCCAGCTATTTTCTTTGATGACCTAGAAGTCCCAACATTGATAGATCTTGCCTGGTTACTTGAACTTGAAGCCAACCCAGACTGATGCTCGAGTCCAGCACCAACGGCTCTTTCTTGGTTACCTCGAATTTTAGCCAATAGTTCAGCTGAAGATAGTGCCTTCCCAGTAGATGCCCCAGCTGCAAACCCATTTACATTGCTGGACAATTCATTAGATGGTTTAGTAACAATTGTCAACCGAGAGTTCACAGTTGAACCAAACTTCTGGCGCACAGATGATGGTGCACCAGCAGTTCCTGATTTCCCAGTCCATGTTGGGACAGATATACTGTCACGACTTCGGAGCATCCGTGACTGACGCAATGCTTCTGCTGCTCTTTGGGCAACTTGGGAAGCATGCTCCTCAAGTCTCATCTTCTCCTCATCATGGGCATCCATGATTATGTCATGGTTCATGGCACTCTGTAGATGAAAAACAATACCAAGTGAGGTTACAAAAGGAGCAAAAAAGCGGAGATAATTGGAGCAAAAGTGCGATCTAGTATAAGCAGTTTTTTAATGCATTCTTGTAAAAAATGGTTAATACCAAAATAAAATTTGAACCAAGAAATTCCATTAAAATATATATTCTGTTGCCACACTTGGGAAGTGTGACAAAAGAGTCTAATGACAAGGCTTCTCTTATCAAAATATACTAGCTTTTTAGCTCTCCCAAATCCAACTAGACAACAATCAGGAAGAAAAGAGAATTAAATGCCTGATTTGCGTGATAATGATATCAAAGAAAGTACAACTAAAGACAATAACAATACTAGCTGTGAATACAGACAATTGTAGACAAGAAGATTGATGAAACTTACATGTATCCCATTGGCATCAAAAAGACTCCTTAATATGTGTGTTTCTTCATCTACATCACCACAACTTTTTTTTTTATAAGTATCTGCATCACCACTACTATGATCAGCTTTCTCTTTCCCCTTCCTCCTGGAAGGTGCAATCTCTGATCTGTTACCATTTTCAGCTGCAACACCTTCAGCATGGTGCACAACTTCAGGATGTATATGGTTAGTCTGATTATCTTTCTGAGCCCCAACAACATTTACATTTTCAGAAACCTGACTGAAAATATTAGATGTTTCAGTTGACCCACTCTCTCCATTGTCATTCAGTGTGAAGAGATCCTTCATATCTCGAGATTTAAAGAACCTTCTCTGCTGTGGGTTCTTCAAAATCTTATTAGTGAGAAAATGTTTGTAAATCTGCCGGTGGTAGACCTTCTCCTCTATGGTTCCACGTGTGATCAATCTATATACTGTTACATCTCGTTTCTGACCAATGCGCCAAGCACGCTCCCTGGCCTGTTAAAGCAAAAGGTACCCTTGATTTACAGGTGTGTGTTTTCAGAATTAAGTAAAGTTTCAAAATTCACTTCAAGAGAATTAATTCCTATTCTGACTGAAATTAAGATATCGAACAAAATTTATGTTTACGCAGAATGAAAAGCATCACATCATATTTGTGAGATTCTTACCTTAAGAACTGGACAATATTTAATATGATAGAAAATTTTATATGCCAATGAATTTTATGGAAATATATTAATTAGAAGAAAAAAAAAGGAGGAAAGAACCAAGTGCAAAAGTACCTGCATGTCAGTTGAAGGGTTCCAGTCAGGATCATAAATGATCACCCGGTCTGCACCAGTTAGATTTGTTCCCAAACCACCAACCTTGGTTGTTAAAATGAAAATAAAGACATCATCTGTGTTATTAAATTCATCTATTAAGGCCATTCTCTGTTTTATGGGGGTAAGACCGTCCATTCTCCGGTAGCTATAGCCACCATTGATCAAATTATTTTCAAGAATATCAAGCATTTGTTGAGTTTGTGTAAAAAGAAGAACACGGTGTCCTTGTTCCTTCCAGACCTTAAGTACTTGGTCAACAACTTTCATTTTTCCACTGCGTTCAGGATTCCCATAGTCTGGATTATGGCAGGAGTGTTCCCTTTCAAGAAGATCAGGATGGTTGCAAATCTTACGCATCACATCAATTCCAGAAAGGGAATTCCTATTCCCATCTAAAATCTGTTCCACCTCAGTGCTTGCTAGAAAGGCTCTATATGCAGACCGTTGATCTGCAGTGAGGCTGCAAAAGAGGACATGTTCAGTCTTCTTTGGAAGGTGGGCATTCACGTCAGCCTTCATACGTCGGAGGAGATAAGGCATGATCAAGTCACGCAGGACCACAGCACATCTGCACATTGACAAAATTAAGACTCAGAATTGGAAATCAAAAAGTCAAGAAACCCATGAAATAGAAAATTACAAATAATCTGATTATGAAAGTGAATAATGAGTGAGCCTTCCTCCTGCCTCCAACCCTCCCCTCATCTTTCAACAATCAAGACTTACTTGAAATAACTCAGGATGTCACAAGCCAGTTTTTTCTTTTTTCAGGAAGTCTCAAAATCAGTTTGACCATACTAACAAATTTTCACAAAAAAGCTAGACCCTTATAAATAGTTCAGAGATATCACAAAGGTCACCTGTAAGCTGTAGATACTTGTAATGGTGAAGCATTAGCATAACCACCGACAGATATGGGAACTGCAAACTCTGCCTCAAATATGGGCAGGACACCCAGCTTCCCAGGGAACACAAAATCAAATAAAGACCACAGTTCACTCAGCTTGTTCTGAATTGGTGCACCAGTCATTATTATGCGATGAATTGTCTGTAGCTGCTTGCAAACTAGAGTGATTTCAGCATTTGGATTCCGAATCCGGTGACCTTCATCCAGAACTGCATAACCCCATTCAATATTAAGCAATTTTCCCCCTACTATGCGCAGTTGCTCATAAGTCGTAATGAGCAATCCAGATTCTGATCTCAAAACACGGTTTATTAAGGAAACCCATTTTCCATTGCTTCTACTTGAGATGTCTCCCTCATGCTCACTGTCAAATGAACCTTCACTTTCATAATCACTATCAGATGATTTAGCTTGTTTCTTCCTATTAACAGAATCCTGAGCAGAATCATGTAGCAACTCCACATGAAACTTCGGGTACCATTTTTGTGCTTCCCTTTTCCACTGTCGCAAAAGTGTAACAGGACAGACAATGATGCTTGGTTTGTACATATTACTAAAATGCAGTGCACCAAGAAAAGATAAGACCTGGATAGTCTTACCAAGGCCCATCTCATCTCCAATAATTCCACCTGCTCTTTGGCAATGCAATTCCCATAACCACTGTACTCCCACTTTTTGATAGTCAAAAAGTTCATGAAAGATTCTTTCTGGGATTTTCAGCCCACCTTCAAGTGTTACATAAGGAGTTTCATAATCATCTATGTCTTGAACATTATCTGGCCTTTCATCTTCACAACTGGAGGTTACCACTTCTCCCCTTGCATCTTCTACAAGAAAGGTAATGAGGTTGATATGAAGAGACAAACTTCAATATAGGATAGATGAGAATGTGGACAAAAATGCATTAGAAACAAATAAAAAATTACAATTATTACTTCCCAATCCAGGTAAATCTTGTCCGATTAAAAATAATAAATAATTCCCACACAGCAGGATGCATGCTGTATCTTGGTAACTAGAAATAAGGGTCAAGGATACTCATTTATGCAGGCAATAATATAAACATACCACTTTCTTCCAAGTGTATATCCTCACAAGAAATGAGCTTTGACCACTTCCTGTCAGGCAGAGGCCGTTTCTTTTTCTTTATCTTTTGTGAATGTTTATTCTTTTTTACCTCTCTTTCTGGGGATCGAGGATATTTCAAAGGTGTTTTTAGCCTTTGAAAAGGACGTGTGGGTGCATCAAGCTTTGGCAAAGCTTCTGGATCAAGGAGCTTGGTTGTTGGGCGAGCATGAGCAGCCTCTGACATTGACCTTACAGCCCTAGCTACACTGGCAGCAACAAGATCATCACTCCCGTCTTCTTTCTTAGGTACATTGCGCCTATTAGATGGTCCTGGTTGTTGAAGACGGCGCTCAAAGCCCTTCAGCTTATGAAAAGGAGTTAAAACTCCTTTCCGAATCAATTCATCCCTTTCCTACAATGTAAACAGTGTAAAAAATTAGTCCTCATTGTTCTTCCTTTTTTGTTAATTATTAACACTTCACATCATTAAAAATAAAAACCAAATTTTTGTTACATCCTTTTCAACCCTGCCACAAATCTCATTAAAGACTGAGCTGAGTAGAATTTTAAGGCTGAGTTAACTTTACCGTTTCAACAAAGCCTGTAGATGCTGCATCCAAAATTGCATCAAAACCAGTATCCTCCTCAAATGATACAATCTTCTTTTTCTTTTCTATAATTTTTCCCGATTTCTGGACATCTTTCAGCTTCCTCTTCCGCCTTGGCTCTTCCTTGACCATATCTCGTAACACTTTATTATGTTCAACACCTTTCGATGAGCTCTCCTTACGCAAATCTGAAAGTTCATTCTCAAGTTGAGCCCTGGTTTTCTCGAGGCTTCTTAGCCTATCAGCAGCCAAGGCATGCTGGAGGTCTAAGCCATTTGGCGAAACCTGACCACTATCCTCCTTATTACCTAGCCCCCCACTGTCATTACCATCACCAGCACGGTCTTCATCACTTGCAACATTCCTCGCCTGCTCAACAGTGGATGCAACGGCATCTATTTCAAATTCTACAGCCCTCAATTTATGGTAGAGCTTCGCTTTGCTGGTGGATGATGGGTCAATACCCTCTGGCTTCTCAAGAGTTTCCTCCTCAGGGCCCCCTCCACCTTCACCATTGTTCTCATTATTCCTTGTCGCCTGCCATTCAAAAATCCCTATTGTCAGACACCAAAAGTTATGATTTACTAAAAGTTCATACCAAAAATAAATAAATCCTTTTAAACCCCAACAACTAAAATTCCAAGAACCACTCCAAATCACATGGAGATCAACTTTCAAATCAATCCTAATATTTCTTTAAGTACTTACTAATGCTTTTCAAAACTAAATCAATAAATTCAAGAAAGGCGACTTTTACACATTCTACAAAAATTTGATAAACTAGAGTCTGCTACCTCTGCTAATACGTCACGCTCAATATCTTCAGGGTTCGCAGACGCAATACCCAAACTATTAAGCAAAATTCTATCCTCATCTTCCTCCATTGGAATCACACCAACCGCTCCACACAAATGCCACTACGCAGCCAAAAAAAACCCGCCACCTGTGCCTCTGAAAAAAAAAAAAAAAACACCACATTTAGATTATACTTCATCAGCATTGTCATTCTCTAAGACACAACACCTAATTATCACCGCGTTTTTTGATAATTCGACAGTTACAACAATCGGATCATAAAGAATAACAACAGACAATGCCACTGAGCTACATGACTGTTGGGTTTTTGGTTTTTTGTTGTTGTTGTTAGTTAGTTAGTTAAAAGTGTATATCATCCCTAACTTCTTTACTCACAATTCACAAATAAATATACAGAAACACATTCAGTATATGCATTTGCACATAAAATGCCATAGCAACCAAATTTGATTGTGAAGTTTTTTTTTCAAAATAAGAGTTTGGTTAAATTAACATTAGCGCATAATCATAATCAGCTTCATAATAAAATCCATTCGAATACCTCAAAATCAGAACTAGGTCTGAGCTACTATAGAAGAAATTCGAAGAATTATAATGGGGGACTGAATAATTAGGGAAAAGTAATTAAGAGAAAAATTAAGCAATATTACAAAATAAATGGGTTTCATTAACGTACCAAGAAAAAAAAATCGAAAAATCTTTCAATCTGTACAAATTAGAAACCCTAGATTCGCGGCACTTGGGCGATGATTCTCTGTCGCGCGCGCTCTTTCTCTCTTTCTCTGGTGGACCGGTGGTGTTATGACTTTCAGCTTTTTAGACCTTCTATTTTATTTAATTAAGAATAAATAAAATAAAAAGACCAAGAGGAAGCACAATAAAATTGTATCTTTTTCTATTTTATCATATTAAAAAACTATTTTATCAATATCATATCATTTTACAATATAATTAATATTTTTATTTTTATTTTTTTATTCTACTTATTAAAATAATATATATTACCCATTAAAATAATATAATATATTCTAAGACAACTCTCCTTCACTCTTCTCCCCCTCTTTTCCACTTTATCAATTAAAATTTATTATAATTTTTACAATTATGCTACTGTATCATTCTAAAAATTTACAATTATGACATTTTACAAGTCCACAGCACCTTTTTGTGTATTGTACTTTCCCCTACATTTCCCATTTGCAATTGCCAATGGGAATGGTCTAACAAGTTACACTTGACGTCCATGTATAAACTATAAACTGTATCCTTTCCTTAAAAAAATAAAATTAAAATAAAATTATGTATTTGGTTTATATCTTATATCTTATATATCAATTTAATCTATAACTTTTCAATTGTGTTAATTTAGTCCCTAATCTTTCAGTATTGTGTCAATTTAGTTCATGTCATTATCTTTTAAATAAAAATTGATGACATATCTAATAGCTAAAATAAAAAATTAGTTTTCATTGATGTGAAAATACACTAAAATTTATTTTTGTTGTTTGCTATGTCATCAATTTTCATCCAAAAAATAACGACATGAACTAAATTAACACGACATTGAAAGGTTAGAGACCAAATTGACACAACTAAAAGGTTAGGGACTAAATACATAGGGGCTATTTGGCACTGTTGTTTAAACAACAGTTTTTAATATTTATACAACAATAACACTTCTGACATGTATTTCTATAACATTCAAACACGTATTTCCACAATACTAAAAACTGAACAACAATACTTAAACATCGCTACCAAATGGGCCCATAGTTTATCCAAAAAAAAAAAACCTATAAATTAATTTGAAAATAATAATGTTTTAAAAATAGTTTTTGAAATTATGGATGGATCGAGTTGAGAGGTTTTTGACTTTTTTTAATCTAACTCATCATAATGGTCTAACCCAACTCAACCCACATGGATCAGGTTGGACCCACGCATTGGATAGTTTTTTTTTATTGTGACTCACTCTTCCAAAAACTTTAGACTCCCTCTCTTTTAATTAGCCTAACTCAACTAGCAACTATCCAACTCAAAAACTTAACAAAAACAAAATTTTAAAATAAAAAATAAAAAATCTCAGTCAGCCCAGTATTAGAGTACTAGCATTAGGTGTTCTAAATGGTAAATATTTAGTATTTAGAACACCAAATACCAAAAAACTATTGTGTGAGACATTTTAAATGTTATATTAAAGTAGCAAAAGTAAGTTTTAGTTTGTGAAATTTTTTTTTTGCAACAATTAATGCTCTTAAGAAACGATATTATTTTGTATTTTTTTGTCTTTGTTGATAAATGATTGCATCTTGTGTATTTATATTAGTTGATAGTTCATTAATACTATATGGATACCTATTTGGATTTTTTTTTCCTTATACTTCGGCCCCCCTAGCTTGAAATCCTAGGTCCACCCTGCATAGCACCAAACCAACTCAAATAATAACAAATTTACAACTTTATAAACTTAATTTATTATAGGACTAAACCAACACAAATTATTTTATTAGTGCATTAAACCATATAATAATTAAATAATAAAACCATATAATATATATTTTGAAGATTTTTTTTTTTTTTTTAAGAAACTATTTTGAAGATTAAGGTTGGCACATTAAACACGAGATAAGTTGACGTGGAAGGAAAATAAGCCCGGGAGTTTACGGTGAAGACAACGATGAACAGAATAGGGGTTTTGAGGGAAGAAAACGTTAGCCGAGAAGAAAATAAAGAATTAGGAGGCGCCGAAACTTACACAAACAGGATTGGAGTAAAATCCCTAAACTCGAAATGAACTCTTTGTAGATTCTGGAGGCAAAGAATGCAGAAATCCGAAGAGGCGTGAAAGGCTTTCGAAGGAAAGGACTCTCTGGGTGCTCTGAGAATGCTCTGGGTACTTTGAGAATGTGTAAAGTAAAGAAAAAATAACCTCCTCCAGGGGTTTATATACGGAGACAGGTGAAACGGTGGCATTCATTCCGTCCAAATCCCGAAGAATAGCCCTGGCCGTTTGATCAATAACCCACCGTTGGATGCAAAGAACAAAAAGTCGCTTGGAGTAATTAATACATCGCTTTGGGAATATGGGACTGACAGCGGCAATAATGAAGCGCTTGTCTCTATGCCCGCGCACGTGTAAACGGGGGTATTTATGGCTTCCCCCTTTTAAATTTCTTTATTTGTCTTTATTTTTATCTCTTTTTCCTTGCGTGGCAGATCAAAATCTTACTTTTTCTCCTTGGATGCGAGGGAAAAATTAAAATTTTGAGTGGCTATTGTGGGGAGAAAAGGGGCCAGCCCAACATAATGGGCCGAAAGCCTATAGAAAAGCTATTTTGCGACCTAGAAGAAGAAGATGGAAAAGGCAGGGCCCATCTGGAAGTGGGACCCTCAGAAGGAGAATTATTACAATTCGAAGAGGATATCTCCTGTCCGAAGAGGTTGTAATCCTCTGACGCAAATATTATAAATCAATTGAGTGTGTGAAAGGCCAAAATGACCTTTCGAGGACTCCATCTAATCAAGATAAGCTCTGAGTATGCTGGGAAACGATAAAGATGGAGAAATATCTAAGGGAAAAGCTGCTACCACCGTATTAATACACTGCAGAAACTTTTCTGGCCGCATTTATGTGGAGAAGACCCCTGAACAGTGCATCCTAACCTACCGCCACTCACACAGAGCTAAAAGAAGATACTTGACGTGATAGGTATTCAAGCAAACTCATGGATGAGGAACAAGTGGACGATGGAGATGAGGAGAAGGGTGGCTATATAAAGGAAGGAAGCATCAAATGAAGGGAGGGAGGAGGAACAAAAGAGAAAGAGAGAGAACTTGATTGTAACCCTAAGACCTTTGTTCATCACATAAACAATAGCATAGCTCTTCGGATTTTCAAGTTTTATGTGTAAATTCGTGTTGGCTTGTGTTTGAAAGTTGTGATCCGTTATTATCAATCTAATACTTAACCTAGCTTTTTCGCCCATACTCTACAAATTTATTGTTTTGGGCCTGGGCCACAAATCCCAACCCTACAGATACCTATTTGGATTTTTTTTTCTTATACTTTGGCCCCCCTATCTTGAAATCCTAGGTCCGCCCCTGCATAGCACCAAACCAACTCAAATAATAACAAATTTACAACTTTATAAACTTAATTTATTATAGGACTAAACCAACACAAATTATTTTATTAGTGCATTAAACCATATAATAATTAAATAATAAAACCATATAATATATATTTTGAAGATTTTTTTTTTTTTTTTAAGAAACTATTTTGAAGATTAAGGTTGGCACATTAAACACGAGATAAGTTGACGTGGAAGGAAAATAAGCCCGGGAGTTTACGGTGAAGACAACGATGAACAGAATAGGGGTTTTGAGGGAAGAAAACGTTAGCCGAGAAGAAAATAAAGAATTAGGAGGCGCCGAAACTTACACAAACAGGATTGGAGTAAAATCCCTAAACTCGAAATGAACTCTTTGTAGATTCTGGAGGCAAAGAATGCAGAAATCCGAAGAGGCGTGAAAGGCTTTCGAAGGAAAGGACTCTCTGGGTGCTCTGAGAATGCTCTGGGTACTTTGAGAATGTGTAAAGTAAAGAAAAAATAACCTCCTCCAGGGGTTTATATACGGAGACAGGTGAAACGGTGGCATTCATTCCGTCCAAATCCCGAAGAATAGCCCTGGCCGTTTGATCAATAACCCACCGTTGGATGCAAAGAACAAAAAGTCGCTTGGAGTAATTAATACATCGCTTTGGGAATATGGGACTGACAGCGGCAATAATGAAGCGCTTGTCTCTATGCCCGCGCACGTGTAAACGGGGGTATTTATGGCTTCCCCCTTTTAAATTTCTTTATTTGTCTTTATTTTTATCTCTTTTTCCTTGCGTGGCAGATCAAAATCTTACTTTTTCTCCTTGGATGCGAGGGAAAAATTAAAATTTTGAGTGGCTATTGTGGGGAGAAAAGGGGCCAGCCCAACATAATGGGCCGAAAGCCTATAGAAAAGCTATTTTGCGACCTAGAAGAAGAAGATGGAAAAGGCAGGGCCCATCTGGAAGTGGGACCCTCAGAAGGAGAATTATTACAATTCGAAGAGGATATCTCCTGTCCGAAGAGGTTGTAATCCTCTGACGCAAATATTATAAATCAATTGAGTGTGTGAAAGGCCAAAATGACCTTTCGAGGACTCCATCTAATCAAGATAAGCTCTGAGTATGCTGGGAAACGATAAAGATGGAGAAATATCTAAGGGAAAAGCTGCTACCACCGTATTAATACACTGCAGAAACTTTTCTGGCCGCATTTATGTGGAGAAGACCCCTGAACAGTGCATCCTAACCTACCGCCACTCACACAGAGCTAAAAGAAGATACTTGACGTGATAGGTATTCAAGCAAACTCATGGATGAGGAACAAGTGGACGATGGAGATGAGGAGAAGGGTGGCTATATAAAGGAAGGAAGCATCAAATGAAGGGAGGGAGGAGGAACAAAAGAGAAAGAGAGAGAACTTGATTGTAACCCTAAGACCTTTGTTCATCACATAAACAATAGCATAGCTCTTCGGATTTTCAAGTTTTATGTGTAAATTCGTGTTGGCTTGTGTTTGAAAGTTGTGATCCGTTATTATCAATCTAATACTTAACCTAGCTTTTTCGCCCATACTCTACAAATTTATTGTTTTGGGCCTGGGCCACAAATCCCAACCCTACAGATACCTATTTGGATTTTTTTTTCTTATACTTTGGCCCCCCTATCTTGAAATCCTAGGTCCGCCCCTGCATAGCACCAAACCAACTCAAATAATAACAAATTTACAACTTTATAAACTTAATTTATTATAGGACTAAACCAACACAAATTATTTTANAATAAAAATAAAATCCCTTTCTTCCCCAAAAACAAAACCCGATAAAAAAAAAAAAAAAAAACTCTCTCCCTCTCTTAAACGCAAACATAGTGACACAGACTCATCAAACTCCCTCTCTTCTTCTTCACGCAGTCCCATCTCCTTCTCCACACACACAAGTTCCATTGTGCCTCTCTCTACATACAAGTTCCCTTACCTCCTATCTTCTCTCTTCTCTATGTATGTAGAAATGGCAATAGGTCGGGTTCAATGCAAGTTTCTTTATGCCCGAACCGGCCTCACGGGCCGCCCCTGTTAACCGAACCCGGCCAGTTTAATAAACGGGTTTTTTTGACCCCTAAACCCTCCCCATCAAGCCCCTGCGGGCCTCGTCCAGCCATGTCAGATTTGGACCCAATCCGCAACCCAAATCATGGCCCAATAAAAGAAAAATTAGGATTAAATTGAAGCCTATAACATTGCCCAATATATATATATATATATGTGCCCAAATTCAAGCCCTATATAGTGGCCCAAATGCTAAATTAGTCCAAATCATAGGACCATTACAAACCTATTAATCATAAATCAATAAATCACCTATTAATTATAAATCAATAAATTATAGCTAAGATCATAAATCCATTTTTTTTAGGGGAAATAAATCACCTAGCTAAGATCACCATTTAATCATAAATCAATAAATCATAGCTAAGATCACCTATTAAACATAAAAATAAAAGCTACAAAATAAATCCCACAAGTCCAAATCTAAGACTGTTACAACAAGTTCAAAAAGCTACAAAATAAATCCCACAATTTTAGGATAATTACAAACCAACAAGTCCAAAAAATTAAAAAGCTACTAAATTAATCCAACAAGTCTAATCCTCCACAGTTGTGATACAACTTCCATCCTCTTCATTAGGCTCCACATCATCAAGAATTGTTTGAATTGTACAATCTCCTAGCATAGTTGAAGAACCTACAACAACAATGAATTAAAAAATGGAATAAACTTCATCAAATTATAACTAGCAAATATAAAAATACAATTTTGATTTCATTTATAAATTTTCACATCAATAATTTGAAAAAAAAAATAAAATAAAATCCCTTTCTCCCCCAAAAACAAAACCCGATTAAAAAAAAAAAAAACTCTCTCCCTCTCTTAAACGCAAACATAGTGACACAGACTCATCAAACTCCCTCTCTTCTTCTTCACGCAGTCCCATCTCCTTCTCCACACACACAAGTTCCATTGTGCCTCTCTCTACATACAAGTTCCCTTAACTCCTATCTTCTCTCTTCTCTATGTATGTAGAAATGGCAATAGGTCGGGTTCAAGGCAAGTTTCTTTATGCCCGAACCGGCCTCACGGGCTGCCCCTGTTAACCAAACCCGGCCCGTTTAATAAACGGGTTTTTTTAACCCCCAAACCCGCCCCATCAAGCCCCTGCGGGCCTCGTCCAGCCATGTCAGATTTGGACCCAATCCGCAACCCAAATCATGGCCCAATAAAAAAAAATTAGGATTAAATTGAAGCCTATAACGTTGCCCAAAATATATATATATATATGTGTGTGTGTGTGTGTGCGCCCAAATTCAAGCCCTATATAGTGGCCCAAATACTAAATTAGTCCAAATCATAGGACCATTACAAACCTATTAATCATAAATCAATAAATTACCTATTAATTATAAATCATAGGACCATTACAAACCTATTAATCATAAATCAATAAATTACCTATTAATTATAAATCAATAAATTATAGCTAAGATCATAAATCAATAAATCGCCTAACATTTTTTTTTAGGGGAAATAAATCACCTAGCTAAGATCACCATTTAATCATAAATCAATAAATCATAGCTAAGATCACCTATTAAACATAAAAATAAAAGCTACAAAATAAATCCCACAAGTCCAAATCTAAGACTATTACAACAAGTTCAAAAAGCTACAAAATAAATCCCACAATTTTAGGATAATTACAAACCAACAAGTCCAAAAAATTAAAAAGCTACTAAATTAATCCAACAAGTCTAATCCTCCACAGTTGTGATACAACTTCCATCCTCTTCATTAGGCTCCACATCATCAAGAATTGTTTGAATTGTACAATCTCCTAGCATAGTTGAAGAACCTACAACAACAATGAATTAAAAAATGGAATAAACTTCATCAAATTATAACTAGCAAATATAAAAATACAATTTTGATTTCATTTATAAATACAAATTATACAATTGCTACCTTCAATTTCACTCCATAAATTGTAAGGATTAATGAACGCAAAGTTATTAAAAAAAAAAGTAACAGTGAGTGAGTCGTGAGTGACGAACCTGTGACGAATCAGTTAGGCGGTGACAGAGCTTGAAGGTCAGCGGTGACAGTGAATGAGGGTGAGTCCTGAGAATGAGTGAGAGTGAGTGAGAGTGGGTGATGGGGTGGCTGCTGTGTTGTGAAATGAGAGGAGAGTGAGGGGAGATGGGGCGGCTAAGTGCTATTGTGAATTGAGAGAAGGGTTAGGAAATAAGGGTTAGAATGAGTTTATATATATACTAGTATTATGCCCATGCAATGCACAGCTTAATAAAAAATATTTTGATAATATAATTAAATTGAATAACAAATAAAAGGGGAAAAAAATTAAGTTGCATGGAAGATGTATATTATGTATGTTCAAGTTTGGCATTTTTTTTTCAAAAACAAATATTATAAAATATTTTAAAATTGATGGCAAATTGTAAAAAAAGTAAAACAATTTTTAATGAAATTCCTCTCTCTCTCTCTCTCTCTCTCTCTCTCTCTCTCTCTCTCTCTCTCTATGTGTGTGTGTGTGTGTGTGTGTGTCTATATATATATATATATATAAAGATAAAAACAAAAAAAATATCTTTTTTTAAATCTAAAAAATAATTGAATTTTGTATATTTGTCCTTATATATAATATATCTAATTGCAATGATCAATAAAAACTTTTATAATTTTTTTTAATAATTACTATTTATTTATGAAGAGGGGATCATCGTAAAAGAATTAATTCAAAATTTAAGGTTAAAAAATAAATTATACTTGTACACCTAAAAAAAATTTAATTTTTATTTCTTATTTTAATATTTAAATCATTTGCTTTAGTGTTGATTTTATTCAAATGGTTATAAGTTATATCACACATTCTAACTTAATAATAAATAAAAATATAATACCCTAACTTAATGTAACATTTTAACTTACTAATAAATAAATATAACACCCTAACTTAAAGTAATGTTTGTAATTGTATTGTGCATTAGCCTTTAAGAACACATATATTATTTTTTTCTCATAAAAAAAAACATAGATATTAATATTACACATGAATGAATTCAATAATTGAAACAAAGTTGAAAAGAAAATTAAGCCAAAATCCCAATTCATTAATGAAAAAATATCCAAATTTCTGAACTTTTAAAAAAATGAAAACAGAGCTAAGTAAAGATAGACTTACATAGGAATTTGGATTGATGGATAAAAGAATATTTTTAGATCCTTCTTTTTCTCTTGTATCCAATTTCATGTTTAACAACAAATTTTGCTTTTAATTAAAGAAGTTAGATTACATGGAACAAAGCACCAAACAAAAACCATAACAAATTAAATCCACATACAATAACATATTGATGTTAACAACAAATAATCATGTGATAAGAAAATAAAAAATACAAATATATTGCTTGCTGTATTGATGTCTAAAAAAATACTAAAAGGTGCAATCAAACATAGAATTTCAGCCTATTTATAAAACTTGTTGATAAAAATCATATAATATATAATAAAAATGCAAAAAATACACAAAATCTATTCAATTTGATGAAAGAAAAAAAAATATACCTGCAAGGCTGTAGGTAGCGTAGAGAGGAGAAGGGAAGAATATAGCAAATAATTGTAAGGTACGTAGTAGAAAGAATAATACGCTAAAAAACTATGTGTATATATAGAGAGAATTTTAAGTTGTGAAGAAGATGACATGAACAAAAAGGAGTTTAGGTGAAACTCAAATACTTATTTTTTTTTTTTTAACTTTATTATTAGGAAAAAGATGACATAAGATGCAAATTTATCCACACAAAAAAAAGTAGTAAAAAAAAAAATCCTCAAAAACATATTTTTGTTTTGCATTTTTTTTTTAATTCTATCTTTTTTCTTTCACGTATTTTTTATCTCTCTTTTTTATTTAAATTATATCCTTTTTTATATATAGGTAATTCTATCCTATTTATTTTAGATTTTGTTGATAATATTTTAGATAAACACAAATGTAGCTGTAGTTGTAAATCAAATACTACTTTCTTTTGTTACTTGATTATTAGGAAAAAGATGACATAAAATGCATATTTATTCAAATATGACATAAGAAAAATTGTATATTTTTTTCTTAAAATCTAAATATCTAAAAAAATTTATGCAATTTAGTGAAGTCATTTGGCGCAACCACGGCTTCTAAACCCAACTTTTATTATACAGTATATGATATATATATATATATATAGGTTTTTTGGTAATTTTGTTTTAAGTAGGTTGGGTTCAGGTTTGAGGCCAGTATCACTAAAACTCCCACTTGACCCGAACCCACTTCGAGTTTTATTTTAAAAACCCAAACCCAACCCTATTATTTTGAAGGGTCGGGTTGGGTGCTTGCAGATCGAGTAAAAATTGTAATTCCTATGTGTATGAGTTCTTCCTATATGGTTTGCGATTATCATCTATCTACTTTGTTCTCTCTTTGGATTTTCATTTGTGTTTGTCTCTGTGTTGATCTGCTCTAGCAATTATCATCTATCCACTTTGACTATTATTATTGTTTGTCTTCTTGTGGTGGGTCTTTTTGTGTCTTGGGCTGGATTGCTCTTGTCGTACTACGGCCTTATGATTATGGGGTAGAAGAGTCAGGACTAGCCTAACTGAAACACACTTTAGGCCAACTTGTGCGTAAGTTAGAGCCTTAACAGGAATCTTGAGCGTGTCATGTGCTCACAGCAGGAAATACTGTTACAAAATGTTATAGCAAGAAAAACATAATACAACAGGATAATTAAAACACTTTAACTAAAATATTTTCTACTGACAACAATAATACTTGAACAGTTCCACAAAGGAAAAAATATGACAACATGATTACGACAGGAATAGATTAATAGCAAAAAGTCATGTTAGTCTTTAATCAACCATGGCAAAAGAAAGGAAGATTAGTCTACTAAAGGAATGGGCTTGAGTCTTCAGCAGATTCAAGTCCAAAAAGGGGAATCAATCTCCAATGTGGGTAACCTCAAAAGGAAATCCTACTATAGAAGTTACTCACTTTAAAAAAAGGACCTAAGTGGCTTGATCTTAAATTCTTGACTTGTTAGAAAGTGGGCTATTGATGGAGAGAAGTGGGTAGCCTATTGGTGCGGTGCATGCTTTTACTCCTATCACTCATGTTTTTCTTCCTCACTCTCGGTTTTCTTGATTTCCTTGTTTTCTTTCTTTTTTGTTGTTGTTATTGTTCTCTTGTTGTTCCGTCCTTGTTTACTGTGCACGTCTATGACCTTTTTATACTATCTACCAGGATTTACCATTTTTACCCCTTAACTACTTTTGGTCTATTGTGGGTGTCCTTCCAGGACTGCCTATAAGTTTACCAGCTGCCTAGTCGCCACCACTACACTGTGTTGGCTGTGCCATGCCTCATTCCTAGATAAAAGTGGTTTTGTTTTGTTTTTTTTTTTTTTACTTCCCTTGGCTCTCCCATCCATATAAAGGCTGGGTTTCTCCCTTACCAACTTCTATAGTATGCATCTAGTAATTCCAGCTCATGTTTACCTCTTTTTGGTGGGATATCATTCCAGCAAAACATTTCTCCCAAAAAAGCTTGAGCGAGAACCTCAAAATAGGCTCCTCTTTTTCCCCGCTGCTAGACCACACTCTCTCTTACCACTAACCCATGGCCAACCTCCCCTATATTGGCTGGGTATAGGTAGGTGATGCCTAAGCCTTGTGTGTGTGCTCTACTTCCATATGAGTCCATTGTTTTTTTAGCGTTCATGCTTTTGTCATTGCCTGCACGTTTGTTTAACTCTTGTGGCGTGAATGAGTTCTTGGGTCTTCATTCTTTGCATCTCATTTCTTTTTCAGGCTGAGCATTGCTTAGGTGTGGGCTTTCTCTTCTTTAATTTGTCCAATGTCTCCTTTCATCCCTTGTTTGCGGGCTGGCTGGTGCTCTTGCCATACCACTACATTGTTCTTGCTATGATATCATTTACCCTTGTTTACCCTATTACTTCTGGGCTTGTGGGCTAAAGTGTTTGCTATGCCAGTTTCATATGTTATTCCTTCTTTTAGTCTACTACCCAGCATTCCTATTGGGCCAATTCATATAACATCTCGAGCTTCCCCGGCCTATATTACTCCTTGAGCATCCTTGGCCCGTTTCATTCTTTGGGCATTCTTGGCCTGTTTCATTTTTTCCTACTTCTTACATTCCCATGGGCTTTTCCTAAATCCTTTGGGTTACCCTAGCCCAATTACCACATCCTTTGCCTTTGGGTTTATTGGCATTCGAACCAATCCCATTTACTAATTTCTTTCCATTTCTCATGATTCCTATGGGCTTATTACTTCATTCTTTAGGGCTTCCTTGGCCCGTTTGCTTTCTTTGAGACCACTTATTATTTTGTGGGCTTGTGGACCATTATTCCTGCCATCTTGGCCCAATGGTCCTTACTTTACTGGTTTTGTTCTCCACCTTTCTCATATTGTTGGGCTTCTTCTGCCATTGGGCCCTTTTGTCAAAATTGAGCATCTACGCTTCTTTAACAGCATGCTCTACCTCCATTGCTATTGTAATAATGATATATATATATATATATATATTTGTAGGACTTAAGCAAGAGAGAGTTTAAGATACTTGCTGTGTTATTTCTCAAATTTTTAATAGCCAAAACAGCTTGCGGTATTAAAGGAATTACTGTCTTTGGTTGCTCTTGGTAAGGCTTAACATGAAAAGTGAATTTATGTTGTAAAGTTTTAGTTCAAAGTTTTATTATATATAGCCTAATATACATTTGGCAGACAAATAGATTCATTGAGGAATTGAATTAATTATTAGTTTAAGTTGTTTTCATACCCTAATATTTTTCAGTGTGACAAAATAGTGCAGAAAATCTTCATTTTATTAAATAGTTACATCAAGGATAGGTTGTTATTGGACAAAATAGTGCAGAAAATCTTCATTTTTTGTCCAACAACAACCTATCCTTGATTTAACTATTTAATATTATATGCAATGGAATATATGTATATTATTTGCAATACACCTATATAAAAAAAAAATTTGCTACAACATATGTTCTCCCTTTTAGGGAAAAAAAGAGGGAGGAAAGCACTACAATCAATTGCTCATAAAAAAATATATTTATTAAGTATTTATTTTAGAAGGTACTTATATTACATGAATTTTAATATATTCTAATGAGGTATGAAATCAGTAGGCATCACATTTTAATACCATAATTTTACAAATAATTTCTTTCAGATCTCACTTTTAATTGTTTTCCCGTATATCGCATGGGTTAGCAACTAGTTGTTATTTAATTTGATTCTACTGTGAAAAATATAAACTTTTGATAATATCATATATGGATTAACTTATGACAATATATGTTATATTAAAATTTGTGCTCTTTGAATGGATCAACAAAATTTTATTTAATTTTTCCCCAAAAAAAAATTGTTTTATTTAATTTTTTCAGATAATTTTGTAAAGTGATTTATAACTATGCTTTATGTTGGCTATTTTTTTGGTGTCAAATTTGATTGTATTTTGTTCAATCATTTCCCTACATGTTTGTGGGATTTAATGTAAAGGTTGAGTGTGAGAGTTTGGAGAAGAATTGTGAAGACAGTGAAGTTCACTACTGACTTGCGAGTGGACAATCAGCGAAAGGTCACGTGAGAAGCACATGTTGAAATTTGAATAGTCTTTTGCAAGGCTGTATTTCGCGAGTCACTTCACGACTTAGGCCAAGTTGCGAGTGACCCGCAAAACTCTCTACTTGAAACTTTTTAGAGTGTGTTTTTCTCATTTTTTTTTACCAACATTATATAAGCTCACATTACCCACAAAAGTGTAAGGAGATTTTCAGAGAAAAAACCCTAACAATACACTTGAGAGTTATAGATTGTAAACCCACAATCATCTACACATATTTTCTTAGTTTTTCTCTACTCTTACCTCTCCAATTTCAAATCCTTGAAATGTTCTTAACCCAAGCACGTACCTCACCCAATCTGAATGTTAAGAGAAGTTTTGGTGCATGTGGGAAGCATTGTAATAGACCATTGATTGGTGGATGCAATTTGGAGTTAATTGCGTGATCTAAATAACTAGTGAAGGCATGGTTTGGTGAAGTCCGTTGGTAGCTGGAACTTGGAGGGTTTAACTACATTGGGTAGATTGAGTTTGGAGGGTCTTTTTGATATCATTGTACTCCAACTTTATTTACTAGTGGATTGATTCGGCTTGGAGAGTTGCAAAGAGGTTTTTCACCAAGTATTTTGGTTTTCTCTTCGATAATACGTCTCGGTGTTATTTTGTGTTTGCATATTTCTTCCCTTATTCTTTAACCTTTACTTTTATTGTTTATAGTATTTGCTTATGCCTTAGAGAATTGTTTTAGTTTCATTGCGTTATTTTTACTCTTATTCCGTACTTAGTTAAGTAGGATAAAAGCAATTTAGTTATAAGTTTTAATTTTAGGGTCTAAATAAGTAATAGTGTTTTCACACTATTTGAGCTTTCAAAATTTAATAGTTGGATTGAATATTTTAAGAGGTAGTAATTTGACTTACACAACAACTGTTTTATATTGAGTAAAACTTAGGTATAGTACTTAGATGATGTTCCTTAAGTTTCCCTTTTAAAATTCTGTTATATGGATTTTTTTTTTTCATGGGATGGAAGTGTATTTTTTAAATTAAGTAGCCACATGACTGAATCTTAATAGTTGGATTGAATATTTTAAGAGGTAGTAATTTGAGTTACACAATAGTTGTTTTATATTGAGTAAGACTTAGATATAGTACTTATATGCTGTTCTTTAAGTTTCTCTTTTAAGATTCTGTTATATGGATTTTTTTTAATTAAGTAGTCACATGACTGAATTTTAAGAGGAGAATTTAAGGAACAACACTTAAGGTATTGTGTTTAAGTTTTGTTATTTTATATTTTGATTAATGGGTTGATAGCTGGAGATAGAGGACTTTTTTTTTTTTTTTTGAAAGAGCTAGAGACCGAGGCTTAAACCATAAATGTAAGTAAGCTTTATTAAGAAAAAAAGAAGAAGTAAGCTTTGGCTAACAAGTGAGGGCGAAAAGGACCCACTACCACTATTTAGTAAAAAAATTAACAATTTATCACTGTTTTGAAAATATATAAGGATTTACAACTTTTTTAAAACTTGAGTTTGTGAAACTCAAATTTGCCATAAAACTCAAGTTCTTTTGAAAAAATTATACTCCAAAAAATTTTGAAATTTTTTTCCATGGTATTTGAACTCAAGTATCAGAAAAACTCAATTTCACTAAACTCGAATATTTCAAAAAATAATAAATTTTTACATATTTTCAAAACAGTGGTAGATCGCAACATAATACCAAAAAAAAAAAAAAATCTATTAGGCTATTTTGGCCGCCTGCAAACTAGTTTTAATAGTGCGCCAACGACCAACGAAACGAAGACCAAGCAACCCGGACACGACATGACATGCGTTGCCAACCAATTGGGTGGAAAGTCGAAAGTGTAATAAACAAATAAACTGATACGTGTACTATAAAATGACCTTGGAATTGAATAAACACACACACACGCATATTCATATATAGTGAGGTCCGTACTAGCACTCCATTTCAATTCGAGAGCCAGAGATGGCGGACGGAGAAGAAGAGAACAACAGTATCAGAGTATGTGGCATGCAATTCTCATACGAAGGCCAACCACCCATCTTCGCCGACTTCAACCTCAACATCCAACCCGGATCTCGATGCCTCCTCGTTGGCGCCAACGGATCTGGTAATCAATCTATCAATCAATCAATCTTATAGCTTTTACTTATTCACTCACTCACCCATTTGAGCATTAACTGCTTAGAGACGAGTCCAGGGGATTTTTCTTTTGAAAGTTTGCCTACTTTATCAAAAAAATAGAAAAAATAAAAATACCCAGTTGTTAAATTGCACTGGAAATTACTTATGTTGTGCAGGAAAGACCACATTGCTGAAGATTCTTGCGGGTAGGCATATGGTGGGAGGGAGAGATGTGGTGCGTGTGCTGAATCGTTCGGCTTTTCATGACACCCAGTTGGTGTGTGATGGTGACTTATCCTATTTGGGAGGATCTTGGAGTAAAACCATTGGCTCTGCTGTGAGTTCTTTGACTCTGCTTTTATACTATTTATTTTTTTTAAACACTATAACTCATTCATGATACAATTGTGTTTATATAATATAATGCTATTAATGAGGCGTCCCTGATTGAATTTAGCTTGTGGAAATCTATAATTAGACAAATTTTAATCCAATGAACTTTGGACTCCTTTGATTTGGAGTGGACTGTCTCAAAGAGAATTACATCTAACACTAATCATGTCTTGGGCTACTTGGAAATAAAATTGATTTTAGAAAGGTTGTACCTAGTACACAAAGCTCCCCACTTTTGCAAGGTCTAGGAGAGGTGATTGGTAGGCGGTTACTTTTCTTTTTGGAGAGGCCATTTTTTGGAAATGAAACCGATTTTATATGGGTTTTTAAAAGATTATGGCACCCCGGAATCTTTAAAATTTGTTTGACTTCATTTATTTGGCATTGCTTAAGTTTTGAGGCTTTCACCTTTGTCTCTTAAGTACGATGCATACCAGGGTGTACGCCTCATGGCTGCATGCAAAATAAGCATATTCATTTAATTTGTGTCTACCCAAGCCACCAAGCTTATTGCACAAAAATCGTAAATCTCAATAAGTCACTCTAAAGCTTTATCTAGGCCGAAAGCACTTTTATTTCTTTTGTTTGAGATTTTCCTATGTGCCACTTGCTCTTGTATAGCTCTTTCTTCTGGCTAACATTTCCATCCATTATTTTAAGGGCAATGTACCATCATTCACAATTGTGTCTGATTCATAACTAACATATGTATGTTCAAAAAAAGCTATAGAGATGAACAGGTACTACATATTAATAGAATATAGTTTATATAAGATTGTTGGCCCTTACCTTATATCTATGCTATAGTTTTTACTTTTAACATTGTTTATGTGAGTAGGCTTCAAGTCATGGTATTTATTTGACAAAGTTGTACTCCTCAAATATCATATCAAAGTCCTTTCAAGGACATGGGCAATGATGTCAGAGACAAGTTTGATTCATTTAACACAGCATGCACCACAAAAATGAAGTGAAATAAAGAATTGAGATGCACATGTTCATATTTATGTGTTTCTACTTTCTAGCACATTTCCGTCTTTAGTTATTCAAGATAGAAAAAGAATAAGCTTTGTAGTTAGATTTTCCTTGTTACCTAGCTTGGTAAGACTTGGGTGATGATGATGAAGTTGATGTTATTTGTAAGAATCATATTTCTGTGTTGTCTTCACCATCAAAAATGGTTTTTCCTAATAAAAAAATAATTTTAAATTTTAGTGTGGTAATTTGTCATTTCCATTTTCTAGGTATTTCCAGGTAATTAATCAATAAGAATCACAAACATTATTCTATGTCACTTGCAGCAATATCAAGAGAATAGCCATTCTTCTCACTACTCCCCTATATAATTCAAATTTTCTCTCTGTGTGTGTGTGTGTGTGCACTCACTGAATGCACTAAGTACGTGCAATTACAAGAATCCTAACAATAGATCACATCTCGCATGTAGATGTAGTATTATGGTCAACAAATTAATATCAATAGCAAACTAGTGTATTATGGATTTGTGTTTTTTAAGAGCAGATTTATCAAGTAGTTATGTGAGTATGCTTTGTGCTATTTATAGTTATGTGTACTTGGGTTGTGCCCCTTTATGCTTTTTAATGATTTACTTACTTATAAAAAGGAAAAAAAAAATTCTGTATGCTTGATCAGTAATATTCTATAAGATTGTCTAATTGAATTCTTTCTCCTCTCTAAAATAAAAAAAACTTCTTTTATGCCTCTGACTCTGATATAATGGAACCTATAGACTATTAGCCCGAATACGGGTAGTGTCACTGTCGCTTCTTGTTTGAATGCATATGTACTGAACTCACTAGAAATATCTTATGAACAAACTCATCATGTGATGGTAAACTGTTTATGTTTTTACTACAATCACGTGCATTTGTTATACTCTGAACAAATATGTGTCTGCAAACATTCAGGGTGAGGTTCCACTTCAGGGTGATTTTTCTGCCGAACATATGATATTTGGAGGTGCGTAATAAACTGCATACCCGATTTCTCTTCTATTGCTGATAACCACTTTATAGATGTATAAACCCATTAAGATCTAAATAAATTGTATAGCAACACGTCTGCTGCTGCCTGATGTTTCTTTATGTATGTGCACATGTCTCTGTGTGTGTGTGTAAAGATAGACAAATAGTCCTTTTCACTCTCCCTTCAATAATTTTAATCCTTTTTTTTTATATGCAAAAGAATTGAGATTATACACATTCTCTTTTGGCAGTTGAAGGGATTGACCCTGTAAGGAGAGACAAGCTGATTGATCTACTAGATATTGATCTGCGATGGAGAATGCATAAGGTATCTGATGGGCAGAGGCGTCGAGTCCAAATCTGCATGGGTCTTCTTCATCCTTTCAAGGTATTTTGGAATCTTGAATGTGGAACTGAATGTTATTGATAGGGTTGTACCATCCTCATTCCAGTGTTTATCATCATTGAAACTCATGATATTTATTTGCTTCCCCCCAAAAACAAGAAGAAAGTTTTTAACTTCTAAGCACACATTAGTTGCTCTTGTAATATTTCATTGTATTGCTTTGCTTCAACATGTCAAAGCCTCTACTCAATTGCCATATCATATTGCATTTGGGTTCTATCTTTGATGAACATTCAGTGATATGTTCTAGTGGTCCTACCTACTCGTAACCAATTGCTATCTATGAGACATCTGCAGGTCCTTTTGCTAGATGAAGTTACAGTTGACCTGGATGTTGTTGCTAGAATGGATTTACTTGACTATTTCAAGGAAGAATGCGAACAGGTTTTCACTTGCTTTATATAATATTCCATCTACATGCAAGCACACACCAAATTTTCAAACATGGAAACACTTGAAAAAAGAGAGGGAGTCAGTAGATATTCTTAAAGGTCTGGACACATCAGTAAAACATGTGACAAGGAATTGTCTCATCTATTTTCAAGCCACTTATAGAAAGTAGAAACTATGGCACGCTTTAGATGTAATCATATATTCATGCAAATATATTATCTTTATTGATGTTGTCATATATTTTGATGTTGTCATATATTCTATAGAGAGGAACCACAATAGTATATGCAACACATATTTTTGATGGCCTTGAGACATGGGCATCACATCTGGCATACATCCAAGATGGTGAGTTGAGGAGGTCAGAGAAGTTATCAGAGGTTCATGAGTTGAAGAATTCATCCAATTTGCTTTCAGTGGTTGAGTCATGGCTCCGTGCTGAAACCAAATGTGAGAGAAAGAAACATGTTAACCCTCCTGCCCAAGTCCAGAAGACATCTACTTTGGGTAATTCTCCTTTTATGTCATCCAGACACATGGCATACTATCGTTAATGTTTCTGAAGTTTATTCTTTGTCTTATTGATCAAATAAACCTCAAAATAGGAATTCAATTCAAAGCCAAATGTAGAAGAGAAATGACAAAAGCTTTTAAGCAATATGTCAGCATTGCTCAATGCTGTTTCATACTTGTAAAATTCTTATTTTCTTGAGTGATAGTGTTACTTTTTAGTAGCTCCTACGGAGATTGGGGATATCAATATCTATCTGATTTGTTTTTTTTTTTTTTTTTTGATGAATATCTGATTTGTTAGCTACATGGCGAAGCCATAATATTCTGCCGCTGGCAGATAATAATGTATCAAATCACATTAATATCTGATTTGTTAGCTACATGGCGAAGCCATAATATTCTGCCGCTGGCAGATAATAATGTATCAAATCACATTATTATTCATATTTGGCTACGTTATTTAGGTTTTTCGAGAATTGCTGTGATATGCTGACATCATTAAGCAAGAAATATGCCTGCGTTTGGATAGCAATTTTTCTTACTCAAAGTAAAGTTGCGTTTTGTGTATTTTTTTTTTTGGCCGGTTTTTTTGATTTTGGGGGACAAAATGTACTGTGCGTGTACTGTTTATGCACTGTTCATACACTGTTTACACATTAAAAATATTAAAAATGGGTCCCACGGTACTATTTATATATTTAAAAATTATTTTGCTACAGTGTTTTCAGCAACAATCAGTTTTTAGCAACTTTCAACAACAATAAGTGCTATTCAAACAAACCCCATGTTTCCTGGTTTCTGTTTCATTTTGTACTGGTGAATTGCTTTTGGGCAGCCAAAGTGTGCAAAATTGTGATATGATGGATGTAAGTTGTATTAAGACCTGCAGTCTTTTTTGCACTTAACTCTTTTGCACCTTGACAGTATTGTTTCACCAGATTTGAAGCTTTGGGAAACTTAAGGCAAGACAATTGGAAAATTTAATTACAGCAAACATGCAGTACATAAATATTAAGATTATTTCAAGCCATACCTTGATATATTATTAAGTGTGCGTTTGGGTTAAGATTAAAAATGAAAATTACTTCACTATTCAGCTTATTTTTGCTACTATTCATAAGCCTCACTGTATTATTTCAACTAACTTTTACATTTATCTATAATATTTTCAGCAATAATTTTTCAGTTTCAGCAAAATAAGCGTTATCCAAATACATTTTAAGCCTCAACGCATTAGTTGTTATTCTCTACAGTTTACACAAAACCTCCTAGGATTGTCTATTGCTTCCCTTTGTCAAGTTTGAACACAAAAACTGCGAGAGTGTGGCTTCTACTAAGGTAAATGGAGCTTGGCGTAATTCAATCACCTAATTTATGAAAAATTGACACTATATCTACCTTTAAGTTTAAGCCATAAAGCCATTGGTGTTTGATCCAGACTTGAGTAATATTGTCTACCTAGAATGTGAACTTTTTGGCTGGGAGTATTATATCCTTGAAGAAGTCATCACCCACAATGAAATTGTCTTTGATTTTTTTTAATTAAGGCCAAGCAGTGTTTGAGTTTGGTAGAGCCATTCATGCTTTAGTTGAAATTATAAACTATTATCTTGACATCAAGATTGTGGAGTAGAGTCTATCTTTTCACTTAAAAAAAAGGATATGATTGTGCAATAGAGAATTTCAGATAGACTGAGAGTGAGAGCAACAAAACCCAATAATAAGACCATAATTACAAGAACACCAGACAAAAGGTTTGGGGGGAGAAATTGAAAAAAGCAGCTCTTTTCTTTGCTTATTTGTTGCAGCATTGATAATGTGATGATGGCTAAGCTTCTCCAACTTCCTACACAACCACCAAAATAACAGTAACAGTTCCCAATTGAACTATTCATTATCAGAAATTTTGTCCATTTCATGTTGTTGGCTTTGGTTCTACATAATAATGGGGACCATGTATGTACCATTAAAGGAAGAGCAAATCACAAAATTTCCCAAAACCATTACCAAACAATGCAGCTTACAAGCAAAAATCTTATTTTTATTTATTTATTTTTTTAATGTGGGTTTTTGTCAGTTTGTCTCTTTGAGTCTTTTGCTGCCATTTTTGAATTGGAATTGTTGATAGTTTGAGTGCTAAGGTATGGTCCCATTGACATTATGCCTGTACTCCAAGAAACCTCCCATTGTGTCTTTGACGTTGCGTCTGACTTTTTCTAGTGGTCCTCTCCCCACGAGAAAGTAATAAACAAAAGCCGATTCAAACTTCGGTGCTGTGTTTGTGTTTTATTTCTTTTCTTTGTACCCCAAGTTTAAATTAAAAACAAACAAACCATGAAAGACACTGACTGACATTTCTTTTTTGATGTTTTCAATAAAAACATTTAAGCCTTAAATTTCTCTTACAGCTATATCATATTATGACTACCTAATTATTAGGAAACATAAAAAATAAAATGAAATTCATATTATGAAAAGATCACTAGCATCTCTCATCGATCGTTTTATGAAATAGAAATTCTAATTTATAAGGTTCTTTTGTTGTAGTTGTTGAAAAGTACCACTTTCATTTAAATCTTTCAATACCCTCTAATAAACTTTTGCTAGTTGAGAGACGTGTGATAGTTTAAAATTTTAATATAGACTACACAAAATCAAATAAATACCTAGTATCACAAATTTAATTTAAAATTAAAGAAAATTGAAGGATTTATATGGAAGGATATTTTAGAAATAGACATAAGAAGATCAAAATAGACTCAGTCCCACTGGGCCAAATTGCAAGTCATGCAATTGGCCTCTCTCTAAGACAAAATATATAAGCCGAAACAACAATATCACTTTCTTAAAAAAGAAAAAAAAAAAAAATTATCACTTAATATAGAGACAATGGATTAGGCAGGTGCTTCCCAAGGGTGGTGGTTTAGGCGGCACCTTATAATTATTTAAATCTAACTTCTGAATAGAAGTTATTTGATTCTTGTTACCCCACGTGGTCTTGCATTAACCAATCAAGCTCCTTTACCTTTATGCAATCATCAAGATAATTATATCCTAGAGATTTGGATAGCAGCTCTTTTATTTTTTATTTTATAATTTGAAGCCAAGTCAAGTTATATATGATGGTGCCGGTTTCTTTGGTTTGAAGAGGTGTGTGTGAAATCTTAAAAGCGACTGTTTGAGAACTTCTTCAAAGAAAACAAACTTGGAACTTATGCAATATGTTAAAAAATAAACCCAAGTTGATAGTGTTAAGAAATGTAGTGATTACTAAAAGATGACATGTTTCTGTTTTTCAGTTTGATTAGAATAATTATTGTTTATATAATAACACCTTTATTTAATACTAATTATCAACATTAACAGCTCTTCCCCTAATCAATAGACTAAACAAAGCAATCATGTCATGTGCATCATATCATAATGATGTGATTCAAATGAATTAACTACCAAAAAATAAAAAAATAATTAATCAACAATAGAGTAAAACAAAAGTTATTACATATTTATATACATAATATTTTCACAATAAATTTTAAGTAATAAATTATTACTGGCTGTTGGTGAGTTCAAATTAGAACTAGTATTGATTTACTACTTAAAATTTGTTGTAAAAATATTGTGAACATAATATTTCTCTACTACTGTTACTTCAAAAAATAAAAATAAAAATGTTACATAACCTTGGTTAGCATTTTTGTTTAAATAATTTCTTTCTGTTATTTGACAATGACATGGTTTTAACAAAATTAACCAAACCAATCAATTACAAATTCCCCTCCCTCTCTTTTTTTATAGTAAAAATTGCCTTCTCCAAAATCCAAATCTCACATACAAAAAAATATATATATATATATATAAATATATATAATTTCTATATTTGGGTCAAAAGTGATGCGCAATACGCACAAATCTCCCCTATAGGATCAAAATCTCGTGTGAGATCCGAAAGCACCAACAGAAAAATTTTATTTTTTATAATCTCTCACACACTCACACATTCAAATATAATAATAATAAAAAAGAAGAAAAACAAAATTTGTGAAAAACATAGAAGAAATTTAAAAAGCTCGGAGCCAAGCCGAGCCGAGCCGAGAGAAGAGAAAACGAAGCGAATCCGACAATGGCGGAGTGACTGTCAAAATTTGATTGCTTTTTTGGGGGGTGGTGGTCTCTTTAGGGCTCGCGGGATCACGGTATATGCTTTTCCTTCCCCATTTGACAGTTATTTTACGCGCTTCTCCGATTTCTCTCTCTCTCTCTCTCTCTCTCTCTCTCTCTCTCTCTGTGTTGTTTTCTGCACCATCTTTGATTTGTACGGATTTTGATGTTTTGAAGTTTCTTCCTTTTTGTTTTTTGGTCCGCCAAATTCGTTACATTGTTGCTGTCTTTGTCTTGAAACTGCGTTGATTACTCGGAGAAATTAAGGTATTTTAAGGAAATTTGAAATTTGAATTTTTTTTTGTGTGTAAATAATGGAATTGGACGAATTCAAAGGAAAAATTACATTTTGTTTTGTTTTGTTTTTTTTTTTTTTTGGGTTGAATTATGTTTAATCATGTTTTAAATAATGCAGATTACAGGGCATTGGATTTTTTTTTTTTTTTTTTTGGCATTTGAGGACAAATAGATTGGTGGGTTTTTTTTTTTTGGTGATTGGATTTAGTGTATAGAGGTATTGAATTATACACATATGGTATTTTTGAGGCATTCTAAGGAAATTTGAACTTTATTTTATTTTTATATATTGAATTTTGAAGCATTTTGACTTGTATTTGCCAAATAATGGAATTGGAAGAATTCAAAGGAAGACATTACGTTTAATTTTGTTTTTGTTTTGTGGGAAATTTATCTTTCTTTCTTTTTTTTTTTCGTTAAATTATGTTCGTTAATGCATGATTATACGTTTTCTTAATCATGTTTTTAATAATGCAGATTACGTGGCATTGGATTTTTTTGGCATTTGGGGACAAATGAATTGGTGGGTTTTTGGTGGTGATTGGATTTGGACTTAGTATATAGAGGCATGGAATTTATATAGTATTTGAGGTAGCCATTTGGCTAGAAGAGAAGGGAATGGATTCGGCAAGGAGTTGGTTTCAGAAATTTCAACCACGGGACAAGTTGAGGGCTTCAACGAGGAAAAAAGAGCCTGGTGAAGAAGGGATTGGGATTTCGGACTTGCATGATGCAGAAGCACTTTCCAATGTCACAAAGCAGAAGGTTGCGGCCGCGAAGCAGTATATTGAGAACCATTACAAGGAGCAAATGAAGAACCTGCAGGAGAGGAAGGAGCGGTATGGTTTACAACCTGTGAATAAATAGTTGTTAATTTTTTCTTTTGGATATTAAAACACTTGGGGGCTGATTTAGCTGTCTATAAAACAGAACAAATTGCACGTATCCATGGCCATTTTATTGTTTTAATTAGTTGTTTCTGTTCCTATTGTTAAGCAGGAAAAGTTAAATAGTTTAATGTGCTCTACTACATGGAGTATGTCATAGAAAACAACCTTACTTGACAATTAGTCTCAGTTTTATCAGATAATACTTGTATCAAACCTAGAGCCTGTATTGGCTATGTATTCTATTTGTTAAGCATAGTGATTCTGCATGAAGCTGTATAGTTTCCCTAGAAGCCTCCTCTCCTCCTTCATTGTTAGCAGAAAAATTGAACTTTTATCTGTAAAGGCTGTAAATGGTAGATAGGGAGTAAAAGGTAGAAGTAAATATAATAATCTCTCTCTCTCTCTCTCTCTCTCTCTCTCTCTCTCTCTCTCTCTCTATATATATATATATATATATATACATATATATATATATATCTGTGTGTGGGTGTGTAAATTGGTAGAAGTATGTCAAGGATTAATAAATCTTATTTTTCTTGGTAGCTACACTTTTTTTCTTTTGTTGAAAAAAGGTCGTACCTAATGCATAAGACTCCTACTTTTGTGGTTGGTTTGTTGTCTTACTCTAATTTTGGAAAGGCTGATTCCAGACTTGAACATGGGATGCTTCACCTAGGCTGAGAGAACTTGCTATTGCACTCTTTCTTCTTCCTCCTTATGTTATATTCTGGCTTCCTCAAGTGTGAAGGGACTATAGATTTTGATGTAGTATTTATCTTAAGTATTTTAAGTAATGAGTGATTCCTTTATCAGTGCATCGATTGCCTGAATTGTATTAATTTGCATAAAGTGTTTCTTTTTTAATAAAGTATAACGGTGTGGCCAAGGGTTTTGTAGCTCAATTGGTACTTCTTGGTATTTCCAATAAAGACGTTTATGGTTCAAATTCCCCCCCATTGTTGTAACTATTGAATTATCAAAAAGTATAATGGTGTGGAATTTTCACTTTATCTCTGATTAATATATTTTAATAAGCCCATCAAAAAAAAAAAATTAATAAGGTACTTATCAAAAAGAACCATTTCATGTATAGTACTAGAAAGTTGAAACTCTAGTGCTGGAGAGCTATAAGATTTCTTGTTTTACTTCCCTTGAACAGACGAAATATACTGGAAAAGAAGTTGGCTGATGCAGATGTCTCTGAGGAAGATCAAACTAATCTACTTAAATTCTTGGAGAAAAAGGAAACTGAGTACATGCGCCTTCAGAGGCATAAAATGGGTGCTGATGATTTTGAGTTATTGACAATGATTGGAAAGGGTGCATTTGGAGAGGTATTTACTTTCTTAACTTAATATACTATGATCTCTTTCATCTGCCCCTTTAGCTGTGTTTTGAGTGCTTTAGGGATGAACAGGTCCCTCACATTAATCCATCTGATCCACTTTGTTAGCTGTCTCTTTAGTTGTCTTGCTGATCATTTTAGGGCGGTACATGCTCTCAATCTTATCTCTAATTTTTTACTTATCAAAATAATATTTTTGAAAGAGCTATTTATCCTAGTTTTCTGCTAATTTTTTGAAGGATAATTATTATATTATAGTTCATGTTAAACTTATAAAAAATATTATAGCCCACATTATGAACAATCAAACCTTTTAGTGATTTTGGGTTCTCAATCACAGTGCTGAAATCATTGTTTGTGAGAATTTTGTTTGAGTGGTCTTGCATCCTTAGCCCAAGTGAAATGCAATCAATTGTAGATTTATTGATTCTCTTTCTTTCCACTAGTTATTCTTGTGTAGTTTTTTAGGGAAACTTTGTGTACACACCGTGTACGTTAGGTCTTTCCTCTATTTTTAATAAAATTTAATTACATTTGAAAAGAAAAAATTGTCTGGTTCCACAATTGGTGAACCATATGTGGCCTTGGTATTTTCACAGTCTCGATCCTATTCAATCAAACACTAAACACGAAGCATTTGTAGCATAGCTCCATATGCACGATTTGTTATTTGTCAATGAAAAATTTCTTACAATCTTGAGCATTCTGACCTGGCTGCTTTTTTGGTTGAGATATCGAGCTTTTTAAAAATGGAGAAAATATATCTCAACCTTAGCTTAAAGATTTATAGTTTATACACACACACATTCACACACACGCATACACACTCTCACACAGAGACATGCGAATATGGGGTTCTTTTATTTGCTATCTTCAGAATTACACTAATTAAGCTTAATTAAACAGACATGAAAGAGCTTATGTTGAAAGCTAGGTTCTTATATCCTTTTTAAAAGAAAGCATACTCTCTTTTATGGCTAGTAAAAGAAAATTCTATATAATGGAACACATACATTTAAGATATCTATGAGTACACAATTTATGTATTCCTACTGTTGGACTCTTTTGGGGAGGGTGATAGTGATATTTTGTAGAAGGATATTTGGAGAATTCTCTTGGATGTTGTTTATGGTGGCTTTTGTGCATGCTTGAGGTTTGGACCACATGGACATGGGGGCATAAGTCTTTAACCTGCTATTACAAGACAGTGATAGGTTTCTTAATCCATGGTAGAGCCCTACTGTAATTGGCATAAGAGTTTTTGTGGAAACAGGAAATGAGTGGTTAGGAAAGTTGTTTCTTTATGCTTTGTGGTGGCTTTTGAGGGAGAGACAAAATTGTTCTCTGAAGGAAGTGGGGGTTTCTGGTCATAAGCTGAGGCTCAAGTGTCTTATCTCTTTTCTGTTGGAGTTTTGATTCAACTTCCCTTGTCTTCATTTTTTGTTGGATTATCCGAATGCAAGTTTTGGGGCTTGATTTGTTGTTTTCCTTAGGGTTTCAATTTTTATTATTATTATTTTTGGTGTGTGTACTTCCCATGTAGTTGCTTACATCCTCCCTTGGAGTTGGAGCATCTTGCAAAATTTATTACTTTTATAGAAGACAATGAGTCAGTTAAGAACTTCCATATGTCCAGAAAATGTAGTACATCTTCTCTTTTTCTTCAAATGTGTTTGGTTCTTTTCAATTTTGCAGTTATTGTTATTGTAATAGATGCATAACCCTAACACAATAAGGGCTAACTACCATTAGGAAAAGAAAAGGACTTTCAAGAACTAAACAAGACTCAACTCCAACTTGGAAAATGAAATTCAACAATAATTAAAACAAGCTAGACTCACCAAAGACCTACTACTCTTGACTCAAAACCACCCCTAACTTGAAATTACTGAGATACATCTTTCTTGTGAGATTAAAGTTGAATTCCAATATTGTATTCACTGCAGGCAATCAATAAGAGCAATTTTAAGAAAGAAGCTTGTCGATATAGCATAACTTAAGTTTCATTGTCTGGGGACTGCTTGAGATGTAGATATTATTGACCATGTTCTTTTTTCCCCCACTCCCTTTCTTTTACTTCATTGTCTGCTAATAAAAATTTTATATTGGTATGTGCTATTAAGTTGTAAGATTATAAATTATATGTAGTATAAATTTGCTTTTTGTGTTGCAGGTTAGAATTTGTCGGGAAAGGAATTCAGGTCAGGTATATGCTATGAAAAAACTTAAGAAGTCAGAGATGCTTCGAAGAGGCCAGGTATACATTTATCAGACTTGCCAGGTGGTATTACTGAGGTTTTGTATGCTATATCTGTTGCCAATTGGCTTGTCATCCTTTTAGGTCGAGCATGTGAGGGCTGAAAGGAATCTGCTTGCAGAGGTTGACAGCAATTGCATTGTCAAACTCTACTGTTCTTTTCAAGATGATGAGTTTCTTTATCTTATTATGGAGTATCTACCTGGTGGAGATATGATGACTTTACTTATGAGAAAGGATACCTTGACTGAAAATGAAGCCAGGTTTTATGTTGCAGAAACAGTTCTGGCTATTGAATCTATTCATAAACACAATTACATTCATAGGTTTGTGCACTTATATGTCATGTTGTATAAATTTAATCTGAAATGGATCAGAAAATGTTATTTTATTTTACTGAAACATAGATTGAGCTAGCTTGTGTTATGCCTTACAGGGACATCAAGCCCGACAACTTATTACTTGATAAACATGGACACTTGAGACTGTCAGATTTTGGACTATGCAAACCATTAGACTATAGTACATTGAAAGACCAGGATTTTTCAGTGGGGAACAGCCCTAATGGGACTGCACAGAATGATGGGCGCCCAAAGCGCTCACAACAAGAGCAACTACAGCATTGGCAAAAGAATAGAAGAACACTTGTAAGTTGTTTCTATTTTTATCTCTTTATCCCTCTTTCCTTAAATCTGGCTCTCTCAAATAAAGTATTTACTCCTTTATGAAATAGTAGCATACTAATATAAACTATAAAGAGACATAATGTTGCCAGCTGCAACTTGTTTGGTGGTTTGAAAGATTTGTTTTCATGCATTGGAAGAGTTTCCATCTCCTTTAATGGATTTTTGATTAAATTTTGTGGTGATGGACACACGATTTTTTATTTTGCTAAATCAGTTGATATTGGGCATTGTAGGCTTATTCTACTGTTGGTACACCCGACTATATTGCTCCAGAAGTTCTGTTGAAGAAAGGATATGCAATGGAATGTGATTGGTGAGTATTGTGTGTGTTCTCTAATGGGTTTTTGGATGTCTCATAAACACTAATCACTTCAATTTTACATGCTATAATGAGTCATGTGCATCCTAGATTTCAGGTGATTTATTTTATTTTTGTGGCTTGGCTTTCACAATAGTTTCTATCTTTAATACTATGATCATACTATTATGGAAACTGGTTGTGTGTTTTTCAATGTTATGGGGCAATAAATAATCACACTTTTATGGGTTTTCCATATAAAATTTAGAGCAGTTTAAATTTGACAAAATCATGTGATTATTGATGTGCAGGTGGTCACTTGGGGCTATAATGTATGAAATGCTCGTGGGTTACCCGCCTTTTTATTCTGATGATCCCATGACAACGTGTAGGAAGGTACACTTTCTTAGATTTTTTGTAAAAGCTTTATGCAATATTTGCTTAATTTTCTTTCTTCATCAATGTGATTATGACAACATGCTTGTCAGTTTGCATTATAATACATTAAAGTCAGCGTCTGATATTGAAGTTTAACTGAAGCTCTCTGCATCTTTTGCTTTTGGATCCCTATGATGTAAATTGGTCCGTAGATTGTTTCCACTCTAATGAAGTGTGGTTAATTGCTCAGTTACAGTGGTTGAAATGAACTGCACTGAAGTTTTTGGTATACAAAAAATTTAATGATCCTGAAATTCCCTGCCAAGGAAGCATGGGTGTGTCATTTTAGTCGGCATAAGGGTCATCAAATAGTCCACGGCCCGACCCAAAAACCCGACGGCCCATCGGGCTAATAGGCGGCACGGCCCGTTGTTATTGAGGCCCATGGATAGCCCACTAGCCCAGTGGGTCAGGCTATGGGCTAGTTTTTATGCCCATGGGTACCCGGTGGGCTAGCCCAGTAACTCAACCCGTTGCCTAGCCCGTTGGCCTAACCCATTGGGCCAGCCTAATAACTCATAATTCATAACAAAAATATATAAGAAGTGTATGAGTGATTGATCTTGAGATATCATAGAGGAATTTCTTAAGAGAACTTCTTCAACCACTAAGATATCCAAAGTAATTGTGCTAAACTTAGTTTACTAAATATATATTTTTCTAGTAATTTATAAAATTTGAATTAACCATTTGACATTTTTTATTAAAGATAAAAATTAAAAAAAAAAACTATTTAAAGACTTAATAAATAAAAAATTAAATAGGTTTCTATCAACAAAACAAAAATTAAATAGATTTGACTGTAAAAAAAATTGTAATTAAGTATTAAATTCTTTAATTCTTTCCTTTAAAAAAAATAGATTGATTATTTCCTTATAAAAAAATTGATTCTTTTCTTAACAAAATAATAAAATAATATGCTAACATAAGTCTATGGGTGACCCATTAGGTCCAACCCAATAGCCTAACTCACTAAAGACAAAATGGGCATTGCCCATGGGCAGGGTTATGGGCTAAGGTTTCTTCTTTCGGCTCAGCCCAACTTGACCCACTAGCTAGTTAATAGCCCATTATGCCCAGCCCATTGTACCCATGGGCCAAGTAAAAAAGGGCCGGGCCGGCCCGACTCGGCCCATTGATGACCCTTACACTTACTTTTGTTATGCTGTTTCGCAGATAGAGGAAGACAAAATGATCAATTTGAGTATTTCTCAAAGTTCAAGGATTTCTAATTTTTTTTTTTTTGAAGTGTCAAGGATTTCTAATTTTAAATTAGAAGCTCACAAGGTCAATTTAATTTTAACCTAAAGTTCAGGAAATGTGAGGGCTGAAAGGAATCTGCTTGCAGAGGTTGACAGCAATTGCATTGTCAAACTCTACTGTTCTTTTCAAGATGATGAGTTTCTTTATCTTATTATGGAGTATCTACCTGGTGGAGATATGATGACTTTACTTATGAGAAAGGATACCTTGACTGAAAATGAAGCCAGGTTTTATGTTGCAGAAACAGTTCTGGCTATTGAATCTATTCATAAACACAATTACATTCATAGGTTTGTGCACTTATATGTCATGTTGTATAAATTTAATCTGAAATGGATCAGAAAATGTTATTTTGTTTTACTGAAACATAGATTGAGCTAGCTTGTGTTATGCCTTACAGGGACATCAAGCCCGACAACTTATTACTTGATAAACATGGACACTTGAGACTGTCAGATTTTGGACTATGCAAACCATTAGACTATAGTACATTGAAAGACCAGGATTTTTCAGTGGGGAACAGCCCTAATGGGACTGCACAGAATGATGGGCGCCCAAAGCGCTCACAACAAGAGCAACTACAGCATTGGCAAAAGAATAGAAGAACACTTGTAAGTTGTTTCTATTTTTATCTCTTTATCCCTCTTTCCTTAAATCTGGCTCTCTCAAATAAAGTATTTACTCCTTTATGAAATAGTAGCATACTAATATAAACTATAAAGAGACATAATGTTGCCAGCTGCAACTTGTTTGGTGGTTTGAAAGATTTGTTTTCATGCATTGGAAGAGTTTCCATCTCCTTTAATGGATTTTTGATTAAATTTTGTGGTGATGGACACACGATTTTTTATTTTGCTAAATCAGTTGATATTGGGCATTGTAGGCTTATTCTACTGTTGGTACACCCGACTATATTGCTCCAGAAGTTCTGTTGAAGAAAGGATATGCAATGGAATGTGATTGGTGAGTATTGTGTGTGTTCTCTAATGGGTGTTTGGATGTCTCATAAACATTAATCAGTTCAATTTTACATGCTATAATGAGTCATGTGCATCCTAGATTTCAGGTGATTTATTTTATTTTTGTGGCTTGGCTTTCACAATAGTTTCTATCTTTAATACTATGATCATACTATTATGGAAACTGGTTGTGTGTTTTTCAATGTTATGGGGCAATAAATAATCACACTTTTATGGGTTTTCCATATAAAATTTAGAGCAGTTTAAATTTGACAAAATCATGTGATTATTGATGTGCAGGTGGTCACTTGGGGCTATAATGTATGAAATGCTCGTGGGTTACCCGCCTTTTTATTCTGATGATCCCATGACAACGTGTAGGAAGGTACACTTTCTTAGATTTTTTGTAAAAGCTTTATGCAATATTTGCTTAATTTTCTTTCTTCATCAATGTGATTATGACAACATGCTTGTCAGTTTGCATTATAATACATTAAAGTCAGCGTCTGATATTGAAGTTTAACTGAAGCTCTCTGCATCTTTTGCTTTTGGATCCCTATGATGTAAATTGGTCCGTAGATTGTTTCCACTCTAATGAAGTGTGGTTAATTGCTCAGTTACAGTGGTTGAAATGAACTGCACTGAAGTTTTTGGTATACAAAAAATTTAATGATCCTGAAATTCCCTGCCAAGGAAGCATGGGTGTGTCATTTTAGTCGGCATAAGGGTCATCAAATAGTCCACGGCCCGACCCAAAAACCCGACGGCCCATCGGGCTAATAGGCGGCACGGCCCGTTGTTATTGAGGCCCATGGATAGCCCACTAGCCCAGTGGGTCAGGCTATGGGCTAGTTTTTATGCCCATGGGTACCCGGTGGGCTAGCCCAGTAACTCAACCCGTTGCCTAGCCCGTTGGCCTAACCCATTGGGCCAGCCTAATAACTCATAATTCATAACAAAAATATATAAGAAGTGTATGAGTGATTGATCTTGAGATATCATAGAGGAATTTCTTAAGAGAACTTCTTCAACCACTAAGATATCCAAAGTAATTGTGCTAAACTTAGTTTACTAAATATATATTTTTCTAGTAATTTATAAAATTTGAATTAACCATTTGACATTTTTTATTAAAGATAAAAATTAAAAAAAAAAACTATTTAAAGACTTAATAAATAAAAAATTAAATAGGTTTCTATCAACAAAACAAAAATTAAATAGATTTGACTGTAAAAAAAATTGTAATTAAGTATTAAATTCTTTAATTCTTTCCTTTAAAAAAAATAGATTGATTATTTCCTTATAAAAAATTGATTCTTTCCTTAACAAAATAATAAAATAATATGCTAACACAAGCCCATGGGTGACCCATAGGTCCAACCTGATAGCCCAACTCGCTAAAGACAAAATGGGCATTGCCCATGGGCAGGGTCATGGGCTAAGGTTTCCTCTTTCGGCCCAGCCCAACCCGGCCCATTAGCTAGTTAATAGCCCATTATGTCTAGCCCATTGTGCCCATGGGCCAAGTAAAAAAGAGCCGGGCCAACCCGACCCAGCCCATTGACGTCGGCACACCCGCATCAAACTCAGCGGGACGCACTGTGCTTCCTGGACACGGCTGCACGCACGACCCCTGACCAAATTTTTTCCCAACACGGCCAATACAGTCTGAAATGGTCCAAAATACGACCCAATATGGGCCGAAATACTTGTTAAAAAAAAAAAAAAAAACGTTAATTTCAAACTTATCTTTTATTTAGTTTTAGTTTCAAACTTTCGATATTGTATTCTAATTTATGAACATCATGTAATGGTTATGTATTCACTTTATTATCTACTATTGCTCTTAAATTGATATATGTTTACCATTATATTAAAAAAAATGCTTAGCAATTATAGAAAATAAAAATAAAAATATATTTAATAATTAATTACTAAAAGTATCCTGCCGCACCTGTGTCCTACATTTTCAAAAATTACTGCGTTGCTGCACCACACCCAAATCCACACCCGAGCTTCCTAGTTCCATGCAATGATAATGAGGCTGAGTTGAGTCAGCAGAATTTATTTGATTTACAGTCCTTTGATTCTGAACAATTGAAAATTTGTATTTTATGGGGTTAATTATGAATTATGAATTTTGAGAATAATAGAAGATAGTAAGAGGATCAGAATATCAGACACAAATCATGCATAACTGACTCTACTGGCACAAAGTATAATTATTCCTCCTGCTGATTCTCTAGTTCTTCTAAAATACACTTAAAAAAAAAAAGCATGTTTGGCTGCTGATTTACTGATGTAATGATATTTTAATTTGATTGCTTCTGCATGACTTGTCATACTGGATCCAGTTTTCTTAATGGTTCTTGGTTCCTCATGGAATTAGTAATGTTCCATCTCATATAAGATGGACACATGCAGGGAAGGATGGCCAATTTGTATCTCTGTTTAATTTCATGTGGGTGCAAAAGAAATTTTATTGCCTTGATGTTACCATTCTTCCCTATTTATGCAGATAGTAAACTGGAGAACTCATTTAAAGTTTCCTGAGGAAGCAAAGCTATCTCCAGAGGCAAAAGATCTTATTAGTAAACTATTGTGTAATGTAAGCCAGAGGTTAGGATCAAAAGGCGCAGATGAAATAAAGGTGTTGTATGGTGTGTCCTTTTCTGAAATTTTTGATTTGATCCATGAGCTGCTTGCAAATAACAGGAATTACCTTTCTGCTTCTTTCTTTTTTCAGGCTCATCCATGGTTTAAAGGTATTGATTGGGAAAAGATATATCACATGGAAGCTGCATTTATTCCTGAGGTCAACGATGAGTTGGATACTCAAAATTTTGAAAAGTTTGAAGAGGTATAAATGTTTTTCAATTTATTTCTAATTTCATGGAGCTACTTTTTTATGGGCATCTCCCATTGCTAATCACACTTATTTTCTTTTCCACTTGCTTTTGGTTTCAGTCTGATAATCAGTGTCAGAGTCAACCAAAAACTGGTCCATGGAGAAAGGTAATTTTCTAGTATTACATGCTACTTTAGCTGTTCATCATTCATTCATATGTAGTGTAAATATATATTGCCTTTTAATCCATCGGTTTGTGCAAGCATGAGGTATTGTCTATTCATTTAACTCTGTTGCCATTACATATAGGCCAAAAGAAATTAATCATAACGCAGGATCAATAAAGTAGAAGTCGTGTAGGTTCTGGTCTGGTAGAAGTCCACTGGCACCTTGGCAGTTGCTTTATTGAAGAATGATAGTAGTAATTCCACGCTGCTCTTGCTAGGTCTACTAATGATTTTTAATTTGTTTTTATAAATGCTATGTTTGTGAATTTAATTGAAGGGGCAAAGATAAGGAAGTAGGGTTTTAAAGTTTCTTTCTCTAGGAAAAGCAATGGAATGCTAAGGGGCACTTGTTTAAGAAATTTGCGTCAAACTCTTAATGTCGTTAAAGAACTCTGGGCATTCTTTGCCCACAGATTAAAACAAAAGAAATACTCTTGTTACAAATTTTGTTTTGTTTTCATTTGAGAAACTTAGGCTTCAATGGAGATGTAAGTATATTTCTGCAATTTTTTCCTTCCAAATTAGCAGGATGTTACGAGGGCAAGGGACCTCTTTTAAAGCTTGAACTTTTGCTGCCATTGGTCTTTGGATCAAGCGGTATCTCTTGCCATTTGATGTAACTTTTGTGAGTTGTATTCAAGTATAAAAGAAAATATTTAACTTTGTCAGAATCTTTTTTTTTGGGGGGGTAAACTACACACACCCAGTAGGTCTTGAACCCACAACCTCACTCTCCTCCTAGCACTCATAAGGGGAGGAGGCACCAGTTGAGCTAGGGCTTGATGGCATTGAAGTTGAAATTTAGAATTCAAGTAGTAGCCTGGGAGAAAGGGGAGATAGTTTGCTGAACATTGTGGACAATCCTTGCTTCTCTCAGAAGCGGCCTTTAACAAATTTGTTTCTCAGACATCACAGGATTATACTGAATAATATTTGGTCCAACAAAAGTCACATAATAGATATGATATATTCACATTGGTGCATATATTGATGGTCACAGACGTGATGTTTTATGCTAAACTCAGTTATTTGTTAATGAGCTTTAGTTCAAATGCTACTTCATTCCTTTATAAGATCAAGGTAGATGATGAGGTTGTGGGTTTAAACTCACCAGAGTGTAACTTACCAAGTACCAACAACAGCAACAACAACAACAACATGCTTTAAAATCCCAAATCTTGGGGGTCAGCTATGGATTCTGAACAGATTAGTTAGGGTCAGCCACATGTATGTTTTTTTTCTATTCTATTATATTTGAAGTCATATTTTCAGTCACTTCCTTAATTGATAAGTCATCTTTTATTACTTCTACTAATGTTATGCTAGGTCATCATCTATTTTTTATAGTTCTCTCAACTTGGTCCAACTCACTTTTTCTTACCCTGCATTAATCGCTCTCCTTTGAACATGACCTAACCATCTTAAATGATTCTCATCTTTTCATCAATAGGAGCTATACCCCTCTCTTAAAGCGGATTTTCTCATTTCGTATCCCGTCTTTTTGTGTATTTCCACTTATTCTCATTCTAGCTATACTCATTTTATGAATATGTTGCTTCTTAATAGCCTAATGTTAGGTACTATAGAACATAGCTGGTCATATAGTCTTATAAAAATTTCATTTTAACTTAATAGGTATTCTATGATCACACAATATTCCTGATGCACTTCTCCACTTTATCCACCCTCCTCTCATGTTATGATTCACATTCTCTTTAGTCTCTCTATATTTATGAATTATTGATCCAAGATTTTTTTTTTTTTTTTTTTTTGATAGGTAAGAAAGTAACATTATTGAAAATAAAGAGAAAAAGGAATGCAGAGTGTTCACAATAATGAACAAGGAACAACACAAAAACAAAGAAAAAAAAGGAATCAAGAAACTAAACTAAGAGATAAAAGAAATTCAGTAAGGGAAGAACAATTCGAGAGACCCCAACACCAAGACCAATCAAAAAGTCCACTAGCACAAATCAATCAACTAAGCCAAATAATTCTCAGTATCCTCAAAAGTACACCAACTATGTTCCTTCCAAATAATCCACAACAAACGGCCTGGAACCAAATTCCAAAAATCGGAATTATGTTTCCCAAGCCATTGCTACCAACTAAATAATGAGTCAGTAATAGAACCTGGCTCTTGCTCTTTAGTATCTCTTGGCCATCAAGTCTTACCACACCTACGTCTATATTTCTACTTTACTAAATTGACATTCTATGCACTCTATTTTAGTCCTACATAATTGAAAGCCTTTAGATTCTACAACGTCTTGCCAAATTTCTAACTTGGCAACTCGCTTCTAGTTTCATCCACTGAAACTAAAACATCTACAAAAAGCATAGACGTGTAACTTACTACTACTAATAAAAAAAATCTAGACTTGTTATTTGATTTCATAGTCAAGATTTGTTTCAATTGGGGATAAATCTTCTCTATTTTGATTGAAGAGCTAACTCTAGCCTGACTTCCTTAGGATTATGGAAATTTGAACAACCCTTTCATGTTTGCAGTCTGATAGCTTTGGGTCAATGCTTCATAGGCTGATGATTTATGAAATGTTTTGTATTTACTAATCTTAGTAAGATTTAGATTTTGAAGTAGTTAATTCTTAATATTTGTATAATTTTTCTAAAAAAAATTTCTTGTCAACCTTTTCTTTTTGCACCTTTATCCTTTCTTTGCAGATGCTCTCATCTAAGGACATCAATTTTGTGGGTTACACGTATAAGAACTTTGAAATTGTCAATGATTATCAAGTGCCTGGGATGGGTATGTCTCTTTTTCTCTAAGTTATTTTTGTTAAGTGGGCTTGGTGGAGGTGTCAGTTCTGGTTATTTCTGTACATGTTTAACTTGTCTGACAAATGATATATCTTGCGTTGTGGAGGCTCTATGTGTAGTTGGATGTAGTAACAACAACAGCCTTAGTCCTAAAACTTGGGTTTGTTATTCATCCTCAACCTGCAATTGGAAACACAATTCACTTAAAAAAAAAAAAAAAAAAACCTTACCAGTCTGGTTTGTTATTGGGAATACACTATGCTGTCTGGTTGTCTAAATAGGCTGGGTTATCTTCAAACAACATGCAGGAATAATGACTCCGGCCATTTTCTTGTGCTGGTTCTCTTGTATTCCTAATTTTTATTAGTCAAATACTTTTTTCTATAGCTGATTTTATTTTTCTTTCTTTGTAGCTGAGTTGAAGAAGAAAACCACCAAACCAAAGAGGCCAACTATCAAGTCACTTTTTGGTAGGCTTATTTATACCTATTTACACCTTTCAATAGTTGCACACATTTTTTTCTTCTTCTTTTTAATTATCTAAAGCAGTATTTATTTAGTTGATTGGCATTTTTATCCATGGCTAAGAGAAGCAGTATTTGTTTTCTTACAACAGAAGGTGAATCTTTGTCAGATATATCTGAGGTATCAGAAACGTCTTCAAATCATCAATCTGTACATGGAAGTTTCTTGAACCTCTTGCCTCCCCAACTAGAAATATCTAAAAAACGGAATGAATCCCACTAACCAAGACAAGCTTCATCTGATGAAGAGCTCCAGTCCTTTAGTCAACTCATTTTGACTTTTAAGTAATGAGGTGTAATTTTTGGGTTCTGCATTTGAGTCGAGTGTGGATATATCGGCTTGGAATTTGAGGTTTGTTTGAAAACTCAAGCTTTAGAGTGTGAAGAAAGGCTGCTGGTTTTGAAGCAACTAATCAGATTTGAGCCTGCTTGGATAAGAATCCCATTAGTGATATAAAAAGGTTAAAGGAAAAATGAAAAGTAAATACTAATTCGTTACTTTTGACATGTATTTGGCTTCCTTTTTTTTTTTCTTTTTTTTTTTCTTTTTTTTTCTTTTGTCAATGTGTTAAATGCTGTACAAATACACTCCATCAACTCATTTCCATGTAAACGTTGTGTATTTTTATTGGATCTAATGATAACAAAGTATATTTTTTCCTCGTACAAGCTGTTTGATCGTATGCTTTTTGAGACGATTGTGCTGGACAACTTGGAGTAGTCTTGTAATGAAAATGTGGGGAGGTTTGTTTTCTTCATAAAGATACCGATTAGTTCCATTTGATGTGTTATGCTTCCAAATTCATTATAGACACTTTTGTTGGCAGTCTTGAGTCCTTTTTGTAACAAGGCAGTGTACTCAATGAGAGAAGAAAAAGAGAGAGGAGGGGGAAACAAAGGAAAAAGACGTTTATAAAATTGACTCTAGAATTTCTAGATTATGAGATTACCACGATGTTTGTTCATCTTCAATTTCTTCCTGCATGTTCAGAAATACCTCAGTTCACAAAATCTTTGTTCATAATATTTGACCTTTTTTTAAATTTAAAACCTACTCCTAGTCCAACCCTCATTGAAAATTTCGGATGAGTAGAATTATCATTGTCAAGGATACACAAAAATGAAGCATATGGACAAAATGCTAGGGTAACAAACACAAAAAAAGAGAAGAAAAAGAAGCAGATGAGCTTTCTTTATGAACCTTGTATTTTCCCAGTAGTATAGTATATAATGGTAAAATGGAAGCGTTAGAATTTTTTAGGACTTCTTTCACAACAAAATTTTCAGAGTTATATGAAAAATGTAAATTGTTACATTTCAATTGAAACCAATTAAAAACTTCCTTATCGTGATTTAAGAGTTCTATTGACCTTTCCTTAGCCTAATATTCATGACGAGGTAGGCAGCTCACATACATGAAGAGGAAAAGAGAGGGTCTTCCTTGATATTAAGGTGTCCAGGTGATCAAAGGTCACATCACAAGTGGAAGCAATCGATGTTTTGGTTGAGCAAGGTCATAGGCTTATGGTTTCAACTTCATGCAACTCAGTGCTACAAAATTAGAACTTAATGCTAAACAAAATTTGATAAAATCATAATTTATTTCTTGTAAACTGGGTTTATTTTTTATAAAAAAGCTTTTGACATTTTCTCTAGGAAGTATGGACATGTTCTCTAAGAAGTACGGACATTTTATTTGGGATGCCATACTTGTGTCGTACCAGGGTCATACCCATCATGTTATGTTGTAATTTTTCAGATTTTGCTCATGTCATGGTGTTGTACCCGTACCCTTATCCGTGTTTGTGTTTTCTAGCATTTTCTACCATTTTTTTGGTCTAGAATTCTTAACCGCTGGTAAAACATATTATGGCCAGTGCAATTGGAAATCGATATGCATTGCTAATGAGACACGCCGCTTGTGAGTGATTGGAACAGGAAGAAGTTGTTTATACTGAATAAACAAGCTTAAGCCTGATTTCTGGATGTACATAATTAACAATCCATATTTGAGGAAGCCTAAAAGATTGATTATGTGTGAGTTCAAATGACATGACATGATGTGCACCTTTAGAATTAGATCCATAAAAATTAAAATTTGATCATGAAATGAATATAGTCCATTTCTTTATGAAATGGAGAGGATCCAGGCCTGTGAAGAATACTCCTTAACAAAGCTTTTATGATACATCTAGACCCATATATGATTGAAATCTCAAAGAAAAAGAAATGTAATTCATTAACATTTGGATTATATCATTTTATTGCAAATTTCATTTTGGATTTGAGCTTGACCAATTGGACTAGGTTTTCTTCTGGGAACATTTCAAGGGATGTAGATGTAGTAATACACCAATAATCACACTGACAGCCAAAAAAAGCAAATCATTCCAAAGACAATCTCACAGTCCCAGGTCATGGTTTTGATTGAGTCATCATGGTTGACCTATAGTGTGTATCTATGTAACTACCATTTGTCAATGTATCATGCCCACTCAGAGTCACCATCATCTTAAAAGTAACTGATAACTACTACTTTTTAGTATATTGATTATTGAGTTAATCAAAGTTCTTAATATTCGTGATTGACTTATTCTTTAATTTTTCTTTTTTCAGATAAAACGACAGCAACGATGGCACATAGACATATTTGTCTGGCCAGGAAAGAAAATGTTGAGTGTATAAGGAGACAAGAAGTTTATGTTAGTGCATTTTGAAATATGCCTTCGAGGAATGGTTAGATATTTCACTTAGATGGTTTTATGGCTATATTAAAATGTTAAATTTTGTTATACACTTATCAGTGCATATAATCTGTACATACATTTATGATTTTAGTTAAAATTGTGAAATTTTAAATTGTATTGTATTTGTATATAATAATGAGTGCATGATAATCATTACTAATACTATAATGCAAATTTCTCCTATACAGATAATCTTTTATCTTTGCAGTGGTATTGATATGGAGAATCAAAAGTGAAAAACGTATGCAGAAGTTTTCCCCGTGAGCCTGAATTTTTGTGCAACTCCTATACCTCTGCAATGCTAAAAGAAGGGAGCAAACCCCTTAGACCCTGTGTATGCAATTACTTCTGCATTTGGCACACTGTCTGTCTGTCTCCAACTCTAATTAGTTCTCTAAACCAGTCCACTTCACCAGTATGTCAAACTGTTTATAAAAAAGAGTCATGCAACAGCCACAAACTATTTTATAATATTTTTAAAAAATATTGATGTGACTAATTTCTTATTGGTTTTTATTTAGGCACACCATTTATATCACATTTTCATTTACCAATAATCATTCACCATATCAATAATTTGTAATTTTTTTTGTAAAATAATTTATATCTCTAGTATTATTTTATAAAAAAATTATAAAAATAATACAAATTTTAATGTGGTAATGAATGTATTTAAAGGATGTCAACAACGTAATAAATAAATATTAGATTAATTTTTTGTGATAGGCAACACAATTGTTTGTAATTCTTTGCAGGGGTGGCTCCACATAGTAGTCAAGTGGTCGACCACCCTGACTTCTTTTAAAAAAAAAAATTATATACATAATTATATTTAAGGACAAAGTTTGAATACAAACTTAGTTGTAGTCTAATGCTACAAGTTCCTTTAAAAAATTAATATTACTACATATTTTAAAAATCTAATCATTTGATTACATGTTCTTTACGCTCTTAATACACATGTCAAATTTTGTGCTAGTTAGATATTATTTACTATATGATTCATAAACTTATTTTTTATGCATAATTTTATACTACAAAAACTTGTGATTGAAATTATAGATTGATGACATAGCTATTGATCTTTAATTTTCTAGAAATTTTCAAGCACGGAGGGTATAAGAAGAAAATGTAATCCAATTGTGGATTTGTCAAAATTCACATCTAATAAAAAGATATTAAGTAAAGTTGTAGCCTTAGGCTACAACCAAGTTTATAGCCAATCTTTGTCCTATATTTAAATTAACATGTTTTGTCTACTCTAAAAACATATTCACCATCCTAACTAGATAATCTCAAGAATTTAGATTCAATAAAAATAAGAGTAATGCTAGAGATACAATAAAATGTCATAATAATTTCACAAATTTTCAAAATTAGCATTCCAACTCATACATGGGCTTTCTTTAATCTCTAATTTAAATATTTTTGTGTGCTAATGTTGGAATTATTGTGACATTTTATTGTGTCTCTAGCATTACTTACAAAATAATCTTGACCCTCCAAACATAATTCTTAACCCCTTAAACAAGAAATAAAAATAAAATTTCAAATAGCAATAATAATGAGAGCAAATAACATTAAAATAGCCTAAAAAACAAGAAGATTAGACCAAACAACAACAAATGAACAAAATATTCTACAAAAGCTCATTCAAAAATAAAAAATAAGAACCCTTAATCATTAAGATATGTAAGTCGTTCAAATCATTCCATAAAAATAATTAAATAATTCATAATTTCATTTTCCTAAATAACAGTACCAAGAGAGAGGTTGTGGCCTTGAGTTCTCCTCGGTGATGCTGGGAACTCTTCTCCTCAATCATAACATGCATGTATCGTTCATTGCTCCCTCTCACTTTCTCAATTTTTCTCTTCTCTGTTATCATTTCATACTTTTTCTAGCTCTCATCTTAGCATTCTCAGTTCTCACTTAATTTCTCATCAGTTTTTTTTTTTAGAAGGAAATTGTAAATTTCACGTATTTTAAAATATTTTTTAGCGATATTTACTGATATATTCAAATTCTCTTTTAATTAGATTTTGTATGATTTAAGTTTCTTAATAACCACCTTAGAAAAATGACTCTTTAGTATCACAAAAGAGATGAATATGCAGAGAAGACTGATCATGTAATACATGCATCATCATGAAGGCATATGTTTATGTAAGCATATGTAATGCTTTTGCAAGTTTGTTTGGGTCTGTCATCTGTGCTGTTATCATAGGTAAGAGTTTATAGAAAAATCCAGGCTGCTGGCCGGGACTGCTTGACCAGGAGGACTGCTTGGACAGTTTCGGCTAGTTTTGACAACTTGACTCTACCAAAAATAAAGTTCCACCAAGACTATGGATTGGCTTATAAATGGAAAAAGAACTAGAGAAAAGTTGTGCTATCTTGCTAGCACAAAGCTTGTAGACAAAATTAAGGAGAAATCTTTCATATAGAGTGAGATTGGACTTATGCTAAACCCCACACTACCAAAAAAACCTTAGGTCCAAAAAACGTGGCCATAGGCCGATTTGGCCAATAACCACGTTTTTTCAGGCTGCGTTTTCAAATGTGGCCCAAACCTCATGACTATAGGCCAGAGGGGTCTACGGCCGCACTTTCCAAACGAGGCCTAAGACCAAGACCTATGGCCGTGTTTCAAACGCGGCCTAAGGTGATAAACTATGGCCACGTTCAAAATGCGGCCTAAGGTGATACACTATGGCCGCGTTCAAAACGTAGCCATAGTCTATCACCTTAGGCCGCGTTTCTATAACCTTAGGCCATGTTTTAAACACGCGGCTTCAGACCAAATTTAAAGCCACATTTTAAACATGCGGCTTTAGACCAAATGTAAAGCCGCGTTTATAAAATGTGGCTTTAGGCAGGCTAGAGCCGCATTTTATAAACGTGGACATAGTTAAGGAAAAAAAAAAATTGTTCGCCAAAAAAAGGAAATACAAAAGGTCCTATAGCCGCGTGTTTTATACGCGGCCATAGCTGCATGCAAAAAAACGCGGCTCTAGTTCAAAAAAATGCGGCTTCAAACGCGTTCTATGGCCTCGCGTTTAAAACGTGGCTGAGGTTTTTTCATTAAGCCGTGTTTTTTATAAACGCGGCTTTACTCAGTCTAGGGCCGTGTTTTTTCAAACGCGGCCCAAAAAAACGCGGCCTAAGAGGGGCGACTTTTGTAGTGCCATTTCCTTTAGGAGATTCGCCCAAAGTATTAGAACTTCGTACCTGTGTGTGTTTTTTTCTTCCTACTTTATGTAATCTTAAATAGATCTACTTTGGTATGCAAATTTCTAGATCTAGAGTTATGGCATATATAAAACCAAAAAAAAAAAAAAAAAAATAAGAATTTTAAAAGTTTGGATAAATTTTTTTATAAAATAATTTATATCTCTAGTATTATTTTATAAAAAAATTATAAAAATAATACAAATTTTAATGTGGTAATGATGTATTTAAAGGATGTCAACAACGTAATAAATAAATATTAGATTAATTTTTTGTGATAGGCAACACAATTGTTTGTAATTCTTTGCAGTGGTGGCTCCACATAGTAGTCAGGTGGTCGACCACCCCGACTTCTTTTTTTTTTTTTTTAAATTATATACATAATTATATTTAAGGACAAAGTTTGAATACAAACTTAGTTGTAGTCTAATGCTACAAGTTCCTTTAAAAAATTAATATTACTACATATTTTAAAAATCTAATCATTTGATTATATGTTCTTTACGCTCTTAATACACATGTCAAATTTTGTGCTAGTTAGATATTATTTACTATATGATTCATAAACTTATTTTTTATGCATAATTTTATACTACAAAAACTTGTAATTGAAATTATTGATTGATGACATAGCTATTGATTTTTAATTTTCTAGAAATTTTCAAGCACGGAGGATATAAAAAGAAAATGTAATCCAATTGTAAATTTGTCAAAATTCACATCTAATAAAAAGATATTAAGTAAAGTTGTAGCCTTAGGCTACAACCAAGTTTATAGCCAATCTTTGTCCTATATTTAAATTAACATGTTTTGTCTACTCTAAAAACATATTCACCATCCTAACTAGATAATCTCAAGAATTTAGATTCAATAAAAATAAGAGTAATGCTAGAGATACAATAAAATGTCATAATAATTTCACAAATTTTCAAAATTAGCATTCCAACTCATACATGGGCTTTCTTTAATCTCTAATTTAAATATTTTTGTATGCTAATGTTGGAATTATTGTGACATTTTATTGTGTCTCTAGCATTACTTACAAAATAATCTTGACCCCCCAAACATAATTCTTAACCCCTTAAACAAGAAATTAAAATAAAATTTCAAATAGCAATAATAATGAGAGCAAATAACATTAAAATAGCCTAAAAAACAACAAGATTAGACCAAACAACAACAAATGAACAAAATATTCTACAAAAGCTCATTTAAAAATAAAAAATAAGAACCCTTAATCATTAAGATATGTAAGTCGTTCAAATCATTCCATAAAAATAATTAAATAATTCATAATTTCATTTTCCTAAATAACAATACCAAGAGAGAGGTTGTGGCCTTGAGTTCTCCTCGGTGATGCTGGGAACTCTTCTCCTCAATCATAACATGCATGTATCGTTCATTGCTCCCTCTCACTTTCTCAATTTTTCTCTTCTCTGTTATCATTTCATACTTTTTCTAACTCTCATCTTAGCATTCTTAGTTCTCACTTAATTTCTCATCAGTTTTTTTTTTTTTTTTAGAAGGAAATTGTAAATTTCACGTATTTTTTAATTTTTTTTTAGCAATATTTACTGATATATTCAAATTCTCTTTTAATTAGATTTTGTATGATTTAAGTTTCTTAATAAACACCTTAGAAAAATGACTCTTTAGTATCACAAAAGAGATGAATATGCAGAGAAGACTGATCATGTAATACATGCATCATCATGAAGGTATATGTTTATGTAAGCATATGTAATGCTTTTGCAAGTTTGTTTGGGTCTGTCATCTGTGCTGTTATCATAGGTAAGAGTTTATAGAAAAATCCAGGCTGCTGGCCGGGACTACTTGACCAGGAGGACTGCTTGGACAGTTTCAGCTAGTTTTGACAACTTGACTCTACTAAAAACAAGTTCCACCAAGACTATGGATTGGCTTATATGGAAAAAGAACTAGAGAAAAGTTGTGCTATCTTGCTAGCACAAAGCTTGTAGACAAAATTAAGGAGAAATCTTTCATATAGAGTGAGATTGGACTTATGCTAAACCCCACACTACAAAAAAAACCTTAGGTCCAAAAAACGTAGCCATAGGCCGATTTGGCCAATAGCCGCGTTTTTTCAGGCTGCGTTTTCAAATGTGGCCCAAACCTCATGACTATAGGCCAGAGGGGTCTATGGCCGCACTTTCCAAACGAGACCTAAGACCAAGACCTATGGTCGTGTTTCAAACGCGGCCTAAGGTGATAAACTATGGCCGCGTTCAAAATGCGGCCTAAGGTGATACACTATGGCCGCGTTCAAAACGTAGCCATAGTCTATCACCTTAGGCCGCGTTTCTATAACCTTAGGTCATGTTTTAAACACGCGGCTTCAGACCAAATTTAAAGCCACGTTTTAAACATGCGGCTTTAGACCAAATGTAAAGCCGCGTTTATAAAATGTGGCTTTATGCAGGCTAGAGCCGCATTTTATAAACATGGACATAGTTAAGGAAAAAAAAAATGTTCGCCAAAAAAAGGAAATACGAAAGGTCCTATAGCCGCGTGTTTTATACACGGCCATAGCTACACGCAAAAAAACGCAGCTCTAGCTCAAAAAAATGCGGCTTCAAACGCGTTCTATGGCCCCGCGTTTAAAACGTGGCTGAGGTTTTTTCATTAAGCCGTGTTTTTTATAAACGCGGCTTTACTCAGTCTAGGGCCGTGTTTTTTCAAACACGGCCCAAAAAAACGCGGCCTAAGAGGGGCGATTTTTGTAGTGCCATTTCCTTTAGGAGATTCGCCCAAAGTATTAGAACTTCGTACTTGTGTGTGTTTTTTTCTTCCTACTTTATGTAATCTTAAATAGATCTACTTTGGTATGCAAATTTCTAGATCTAGAGTTATGGCATATATAAAACAAAAAAAAAACAAAAAAAAAAAAATTAAGAATTTTAAAAGTTTGGATAATCACACAATAAACCTTAGAGTTTGATCTTGATCTAAAATTAAATTTTGAAATTTCAATTGCCTATGCTCACCTTATGTCATAATAAACCCTATGGGAAACCTTCTAACCTTCTATCAGTCTGTGTGAAGCGAGAGTGAACAACATACAACATAGTTTATAGAAAATACTCCTAAACGTTATTATTTTACCGCAAAGTACACAAGAGTCAAGATAGTATTAACGCTTCCCCTCACAAAACACTGGTTGGGGATTCTGTCCTATATCTCTTGATCTTCTGCATTTATGAAAATATTTTGATTATGTTTATATGCAAGCTGGATTGAATCTTTACCGTACCATGAAAGGAAATGAGTTTAACTATGAAGAAGCAAGGAAATGTTTAACTACGAAGAAAATAGGGAGAGTTAAGGGAGGAAAGAATTTTCTACTAGAAAAATATTATTGCTTGCATAGTTTTTTACAATTACATAGACAAATATATACAAGCTTAACAAAACCAAAACCTATAGCTCTTTTCATAAATTGAAGTTTTACAACAAAAATTACAATCTTAACAAACTCACTATAAATAGAATCCAAAAAAAAAAAAAAATTGAAACAGCCTCAAACTAAACAATGTCTTGTCTATATATTTAGTTATTTCCTTGTTTTTTTTTTTTTTTTTGATGAACCAAACACTTTATTAAAAACAAAGAAACAAACTACAACACCTTATTGGACTCTCTCACAACAACAGAAGAGAGACAATCTGGGCAAGAACCACAGCCAAAAAAGCCAAAAAAATTACAAGATAAACTCCATTTTGCTAAGTTGTGGGCAGCATGATTACACAGCCTAGGAACCCACAACACCAACACATTACCATGGAGAGCAAGTAGTGACCTCAAATCACCACAAAGCGACCTGATTCGCCAAGGAGGAGGTAATGTCAAATTTGAAAGAAGCTGGACAACAACTTGAGAGTCAGACTCCACATGAACAGAATCACCATCCATAGCAGGGGCAAAAGAGATCTCCCATCTAACTGCTTCTGCTTCAGCTTGAAGAGGAAGGGTGGTGTTCACTTTCTTGGAGCTAGGAGTTTTTTTTTTTTTTTTAATAAAAAAAATTTTATGAACCAAAAACTTTATTAAAAACAAAGAAACAAACTACAACACCTTACTGGACTCTTTCACAACAACAGAAGAGAGACAATCTTGGCAAGAACCACAGCCAAAAAAGCCAAAAAAATTACAAGATAAACTCCATTTTGCTAAGTTGTGGGCAGCATGATTACACAGCCTAGGAACCCACGACACCAACACATTACCATGGAGAGCAAGTAGTGACCTCAAATCACCACAAAGCGACTTGATTCGCCAAGGAGGAGGTAATGTCAAATTTGAAAGAAGCTGGACAACAACTTGAGAGTTAGACTCCACATGAACAGAATCACCATCTAGAGCAGGGGCAAAAGAGATCTCCCATCTAATTGCTTCTGCTTCAGCTTGAAGAGGAAGGGTGGTGTTCACTTTCTTGGAGCTAGGAAACACCAACTCCCCTCTCCAATTTCTCACAACTACAGCGATGACAGAAAAGCAAGGACCCACTACTGCGTTTACATTTATTTTTATGCTCCGCCTTGAGGGAGGAAACCAAACCTAAGGAGAGGCTGAAGCCAGATGACTAGAAGAGATTTTCTTGTTTTGTCTAAACTAGCAAAGCCTTTGTATATCTTGCTATCTTTTTTTTGCTTGTTTTGTTTGAATTAACCGATTTCCTACTTGATGTGCGGTACATTTTGAAATTGTAATGACACAAAAAATTACTAACTTGTTATTAATTTCCTCTAATATTTCAATAATTTTTTTTTGGGTAAAATTTTTAAATTTTGTTCTATTTTATGGACAAAATAGAAAGACAATAAGGTTGGGTGTAGTGATTTGATCATTCTATATGTGTTTACAAATTTGAAAATTGCATAATATGGTGATTGATATAGATAGGCATATTTCATGCCTACTCAAGAATGAAATTATCGTTTTGATAAAATAAAAATGCAAATATCCTTCATTTATTTTTTTTTTTTTCCATTCTTGATTGTCTTTAATTATTATTAGTATTATTTCCTTTTGTTGAACTTTGATTCAATTGTTAAAAAACAACTAAATATGAGCAAGAATACCATATTTCAAATCAATTATTTCTCATAAAAACTTTAGAAAAATGACATCAAAATTTCATTATACTAAAATAATAAATATACCATTTAAAATAACTAATATAACAAAATAAATGTATTTATCCTATTATTATTATTTTCAATTACATAGAATAAATACTACAATGTTGATTCTCCACACATATATACAGGTCACTTAAAGGAGTTAGGAAATTTAAATACTTAGGATTAATTTTAGTGAATTCACAAATATTTAATTTTGATGATTTTTTTTCTTATATAAAATTTATACTATAAATTCCTTTAATATAAATAATTAATGCGCAACTATAAATAATAATTGATATATGTATTTACTTTATTAGCTAATTTAATAAGCTAATACTTTGATCATAAATGTACCTGTTTGTTGGGTTGGAAACCTAAATAAAAAGAATATCAATGAATGAATGCACCACATGACATAATCTTGTGCTCTCTCATGAGGTCTCTACTTTATATATATATATATATATATGTTGAGAACTCCTAGTGTTTTTTTCTATGGACAAAATTTAGCTACAAAATCGATTGTAGCATTAGGCTACAAACTCACTCAATATCTTTTTATTGGAGGTGAATTTGACAAATCCACTATTAGATTGCATCTTCTTCTTATATTCTCAATGTTTGCAAAATTTCGAGAAAATTAAAGATCAATAGCTATGTCATCAATAAATTTTTAAATTGCAAGTTTTTGTAATTTAAAATTATACATAAAATATAAGATTATAGATTATATAGTAAATGATATCCGATTGACACAAAAATTGACATGTGTATTAAGAGCGTAAAAAACATGTAATTCAACTGTTAAATTTTCAAAATATGTAGTAATATTTATTTTATTGAGTGAGTTTGTAATTTAAGGCTACAACCAATTTTGTAGATAAACTTTGTCCTATTTCTATTCCCTATCAATGATAGTGCATGTGTGAATTACCACTTATTAAGTTTTTAAGTTTTAATTCATTAGATTCTCAAAAAAAAAAGGGGGGGGGGTGGGGGAGTTGTTTTTACTTTTTTTTTTTTTTTTTCCAAACGAGCAGTTCATATTCGTAGTGATAATTAAGAGGTTGTTAGGACGTGATCGTTTTGTTGTAGATATGGACTAAATACTATTGACATTTTGTGCACTTAGTTAATTGTTCTTGAAGAATTTTCTTATGCGTTAGGATTTTCCATTTTAATCTAAAAGATTATTTGTGGGAGTAATTTTTTTTTTATTTAAGTTTATGTTTAAATCTTATGGAGTTTAGATCTTTTTTTTTTTTTTTTTTGAAAATTGAATGAATTTCTAAATATTTTTTTATTTTGAGACTCAATTTAATTGTTTCAGAGTTTTTCATTACGGGCTATATATAGACTCTATGAATTGAAATTTTTGAGCATTACATTATATGGAAGCGGTTCCAACTTGACGGAGTTAACCTGAGATAATTCAATGTCTATGGGCCTGTTTGATAAAAGATTTCTAGTAACGTTGTTTAAGTGTTGTGAAAATATATGTGAGTGAAAAAGTGTTGTGAAAATACGTGTTGTAGTGTTTAAACAACGAAAACTGTTGTTCAAACAATGTTACCAAACAAACCCTATATATTTCTGGTTGGCTAGTCATAGATCAAATAAGTTAAAACTATGGAATGATTCTTGCGTACAGAACTCAAAGATATTTGATTTATTTCAGAAATTTTATATGAATATTTCATATTTAAGGTTTATGTATATTAGTTTTTAATAAAATCATTTGAATTTTAGCTATATTGAATTAAGCTTCTGGCCTTAGTTGAGTCACCAGGTGTATTTTATTTTGTTCCTAATTTTCAATGATTTCTTCTTGGAGTATAATAGTCAAGTTTAAAAATATATATATAGGGACAAGAAAATTTTTCTTGTGTACATGGTAGTCTTTGGGAAGCCATTGCTAATAGATTACAAAACAAGCTTACTAAAGCATGATGTTAAGTTTAGTTATAACTAGAGTTAATTAAGCTATCATTGAAGTTCATTTAAGTATTAAATTTTCGATAAGATGATTCACAAAAAAGCAGAAAATTCAGCACCTGAGACACCAAACTCGGGCAAAGCCCCCACAAGTATATATAATCTTGATTTCTCACCAATAATTTATCTTTACTGGTCGGCCAAAATCCTAGCAATGTAGCAAGAATGATCATCATCTGAAAATGAAATTACCTTTATTTATTTAACAGGTGGAATTAAATTAATTACCAATATTTGTTTTCTAAGCCATGTCAAGTGTCAATTCGACTTGGTAAAGTGACTTATGGGGTTTTCCATCTTAACCGGTAGAACTAACAGGAAATATGGCATTGTCATGAAAATGGTTTTCTAACAAATTAATAAACTTATCTACTAATTGCAAGTTGGTATTATTATAGTGATAGCAATTATATAGCGGAAGAGCTTACCGGAAACGCACATCTAACTTTCTAATTTCCAGGTAAATTGAAGAAAGAGATAAGCTGCTTAATAAGACTTATTCAAACTAATCGAAATAATTAACATACTAATTAACCAGTCTAACTAGATATTTCTAACCTCTTTATGTGAAATTACTCATCGCCTTCCTCGTAACTATATGACACTAAGTATGTGTTTGTATTGCGCGTTTTGCGCATCCGCGTTTAGCGTTTTGCGTTTCCTCCTTCTTCTTCTTCTTTTTTTTTTTTTTTTGTTTTTTGCACTTGTTTCTGCTTTTAGAGACAAAATGTACTGTTTACGGGACCCACAACCACTTTATTAAAAAAATATATTAAAAATGGATCACACAGCACTATTCACACATTTAAAAATTATTTTACTACAGTATTTTCAGTTTTCAGTTTCAGCAAAATAAGTTATATACAAACGAACCCTAAATAATATTTATTAGAAACATTATGGTCTAAAAGGTTGAAAACTTGAAATTCATTCTAGACTCGTATTCTTGTAAATCAAACATAATAATTATACTTTTAACGCAAATAATACTATTTTAAGATTTATTATTATGATTTTTAGTTCTTGCTTTCACTTTCTCCCTCTTTTCTCTTACACTTTGCAATACCAACGTGTCAATATAGAGATATAAATAGTATCATTCCCTGCATCTTAATCATGTGAACCAGCCGCAATAATTGGATATTCTATCCCGTATTTCACGCCAAAAGAAATTACTCAGCTTTGTATTTCAGGTGACTAACAACATTATTTGACACACATGGGCCATTATTTACAGTTGTGATAATAAATGATATAATGGGTTAGTTACTTCGTGCCCATTTTATAATGCCCTTGTTCTCAAAAAATAACGTCCTTCAAAATTTTTGTCTTCTTCATTCTTCTAGAACCCTAGACCTCCAAAATTCAATGAAAAATTTTGTTACACATTAGTTATTGTATAATTTGTACATATTTTATTTTGAAATCATGTTTTTAAAACACAATTTCACAATCTTGTTTAAAAAACAAGACTTTAATTCATATAACAATACATGTAAGTAAATGTGTAATAAGAAGTGTGTGACTATCATTACTTAAAATTCAAACCTATCAATATATTTCTTGAAAATCTTAAGTTAATAATTTGAAAATCTACCAAATTGACGTGGGTAATTTGGCTTTTAGCAACTTATATTTTTCTATGTGTCTTGGTTATGCCGGTCATCCTTTGGCATTAAACTAGTGCCATTATTATGTTATGTCACAAAGACCTTTTCTTGTGTCATCTCTTTGGTCATCATCCAAAGTTTTCGCCTTTAAAAATGGTCTTCACCTCTCCCAAAATCCCCTCCAACCACTTCACCATCTTTGCCCTCTCTAGCTAGCTTAATTTCTCTCTTTCTTTCATTCTCAAGTATTATAGCTTATAACTTTCACTTCCTTAATTTCCCTAGTGAAAGCAGGACCTTAAGTTATTCAGGGTGCTTTGGATATGATCCAACCCCATCATGATCCATGGGACAACCCCACTAGTATTGGCTTCCCAACTCCACCCTTCAACCCTTACCAGCTGAAGCCTGTTATGGCAAACCGTTGTGTGAACTTGGAGCGCAACGAGCTCTCTGAGTGGGTGGAGCAAATAGCAAAGCAACTCATAGAAGACTTACCTGATCAGACTGAGAGTAGCATAGATATTTTGCACTCTGACACAACCTCTCAGGACAAATTTGTCCCATCAATTCTTGGAGACTTTAGGCCAAGAAAAGCTGCAAGAAGAAACTACGATGACACCATTGGAAGCGAGGTTCAATGGACCAATGAGCCTAATCAAGTTTCTGATCATCGTGCAAGGAATATAAATAGAGGGTTAAGTAGGTTAGATGAGCATGGCTTATCCCTAATAACCCTACTTCTTGAGTGTGCGGTTGCAATCTCAGTTGACAATCTAGGTGAGGCACATAGAATGTTACTTGAGCTAACACAAATTGCCTCACCTTATGGGGTTTCATGTGCTGAGCGAGTTGTGGCCTATTTCGCTAAGGCCATGTCTAGCAGGGTAATCAACTCATGGCTTGGTATATGTTCCCCTTTAGTCAACTACAAAAGTATTCATTCAGCTTTTCAAGCTTTCAACAACGTTTCCCCTTTCATCAAGTTTGCACACTTTACATCCAACCAAGCAATCCTTGAGGCATTCCACCACCGCGATAGGGTTCACATTGTTGACCTTGATATGATCATGCACGGTTTGCAATGGCCAGCCTTATTTCACATCCTCGCCACGCGAATGGAGGGCCCTCCGCACCTTAGATTGACGGGGATGGGCACGTCAATGGAGATTTTGGTGGAGACAGGAAAGCAGCTTTTGAGTTTCGCTAAGCGGCTTGGAATATCATTTGAATTCCACCCAATTGTGAGGAAGTTTGGAGAAATTGATGTTTCAACGGTGCAAGTTAGGCGTGGAGAAACTCTAGCCGTGCATTGGCTTCAACATTCCTTATATGATGCTACTGGACCCGATTGGAAAACAATGAGACTACTAGAAGAATTGTCACCCAGAATCATCACATTGGTTGAGCAAGATATTTCACATGTTGGGTCTTTTCTAGACCGTTTTGTTGGGTCACTACACTACTACTCGACCATTTTCGATTCCCTTGGAGCAAATTTGCCTATTGATGACCATAATAGACAGAGTGTTGAGCATTGCCTTCTATATAGGGAAATCAACAACATATTGGCAACAGGAGGGCCAGCAAGAAGTGGGGAGAACAAGTTTAGGCATTGGAAGAGTGAGCTTGCAAGAAGAAATTTTCTGCAAGTGCCCATGAGTGCAAATTCTATGGCTCAGACACAATTGATATTGAACATGTTCCCTCCTGCTCATGGATATAACCTTGTCCAAGGAGAAGGGACACTCAAGCTTGGGTGGATGGAAACTAGTCTGTATACTGCTTCTGCATGGACTTCAACTGCTTCTAGGTAGCTGCTAATGAAAATGTGTGTGTGTGTGTGTGTGTGTGTGTGTTTTTGTTTTTGTTTTGTACTCACAGCTCAAATGCACTATAATCCAACTAGGGAGCTGTGAAAAGTAAATTTATGGGCGTGGAATATATACTTTTTGAAAGTGAATATTTTGGTCGGAATGCAAATAGAAAGTATATTTATGCAAGGCCCCTAAAGTTTTGCTTTTGTAGTTACTATAAGTGTATAACCATTTGTCCGCAATATATGTTTCCATAGCTAGTTCTGTTTTCCTTGGATGCTCTTATGTGTCACCATGTAAAACTTCCGCTCATATACGTAAACTTAGAGGTCCTGTAATCATTTACATTTTATGTTCGTAGTCTGTGTCTTTATACAATAATTAGCATCTTAGCGCTTACATTAACTACTTCCCAGTGCACTCCAGGCAATACTGCTATGATGCTCTCTCTCTCTCTCGATCTCTCTCTCTCAAAAGCTTTTTAAGAAACTAAGATGTATTCTGAAAATTTGACTTAGACCTCGAGGTTGATTTATTGCTATGATCCGCAACAACTTTTGAACTATTTGTATATGAACCTCTTCATGAACAACTCGTTTGTGATCACAATCAAAACTTTTGACCGACTCTAAGAATCCTCCTTGGAGATTTGATTCACTGCAATGAACGTCACTAGGATGAAGGCTTTGTAGTTTCAAGATCTTTCATCACTCAGAAACAAAGTGGAGTATATATGTCTATATACTCTATATACTCATGGGTTGAAAGGTGGAGGCTTTGATGTTCAAGTTGTGTTGTTCTCAGAAAAATGCCTTAACAATCGTATGAAGTAGTGTATGGTAGGCCCTTATATAGGCTTTCCAAGAACCGACTTCGTTAAAATGCATTACTGATTACTCATGGAATCCCTGATTTTCAATTAATCATGTCGATGTTGAAGGGTAGTCGTAAATCCACTTTTGATCGATTAAGAAACGATCGCAAGTCTGACAAAACCCAGAGATTTCGATCAATCAAGAGACGATCAAATGAAAATTGAAATATGTACAAAGTATCTTCTTTGAGCTGCTGCTTCACACTTCAATCTTGAACATTGAATGATTCATTACAGACTTAAGAATTATTACATTGTCATGGAATTTGCCAACTAAAAACCTAACGATCTACCCTTTGGCACTTCTATGACAAAATTCAAATTTCAAAATAAACTCAAATTAAATACTTACAAACACAAACAATCCCAAAAAACCATAGACTAAACTAGGACTGACGGATTGAAAAGACTCAATAAAAACGTAGCAGAACCTATAATGCACCATATGGTAAACATGTCAAGTGATATTCGGCAACTCAACAACTTAAAATAATCTTAGATCATAGAACACAAAGATATTCAATCAACAGAGGTCTCTATTAAACAAAACAAGTACTCTCTTTGTCCCAAATTATTTGACCTGTATTTCATTTTAATTCTTGTTTGAAAAGTTAAAAGCTACTAATTTATTAGCATTCCCATTATGCCCCTAATTTATCTCAATAGCATTTTTTTGTTATGGAAAATATTCAAATTTTAAAATTGTAATAATAAATAATAATTAATAAAAAAAAAACCTTCAACAAAGAAAACTCAGCCAATACATGATGTTCTATATGTAATATTGCTTAACGCCAACAGAGCTTGTAGTCTAACACTAATCCTATTGAAATTTGATTTGAAGATAAGATTAAATTTGGGTTTGGGTTTGACTTCTGAATATAAGTCTTAAATTGCTTGGTGCCAGTTCTTTATTTTTTTGATAAATTTGTTTAAGGATAATTTTGGAAACCTCTACATTTTTATAGAGACAATATATTAAATGATATTTTTCTAAAAAGTTAGACTTTCTAAATAGGCCAAACAATTTGGAAAAGAGAGAATAGATACCAACTTAGTACAATAGCCAATTATCACAATAGAATATATATATATATATATATATATATAAAAGGACACGTCAGAGTAAGCCAATTCAAAGTTTATTTTATTAAATAATTTGAAAAGCACATTGGATCTTGTGTTACAAGTAACATTCCAAATAATATTAGTATATTTAGCCTTTGATTGGATTTCAATAAAAATTAAAAATTATTTTACTATTTAGTTTATTTTTGTTACTATTTATGAGCTCCACTGCATTTTTTGATACTATTCATGAGCCTCACTGTACTATTTCAACTAACTTTTATCTTTATCTATAGTATTTTTAACAATAAGTTTTTAGTTTTAACAAAATAAACGATATCTAAAGTCTAAACAGACCCCTAATGTAAGTTTAGATCTAATGTGCTTTCAGCATTAACGTTTTCTAGAAAATTGTTCATTTTCCAAAGAGCATTTTTTAGAAAACTGTCTCATTTTCCAGTGTTTGGTAACAACCTTAAAAATGAGCTTGAGAATGTTTTGTAGTGTTTGGTATGCAATTTTTTTAAAAATATTTCTTGTATAATTTAAAACATGTATATTATGTAAATTAACTAATGTAATCATTATAAATAAAAAACCAAAAATGAATTTGGTTTGCATACTAAAATTTTGACAATAGATACAATCAAAATTAATTAGTTGTCAAATTTTAATTATCTCTACCACTCATCTTGCTCATATATATAGACAATAACGTACGTACACACACACACAAACACACATATATCAACCATTTGTCTATATATACATATATATATATATATATATAAATTTGACAAGGGAATACATTTTCAATAAGTATAAATAACAATAATTTTTAATTGTTTACTCTTTTTGTTGGTATACTAATTGTCTACTATAGTTAACCACAAGTTTTCAATATTACTCTAAATTATGTATTTACATAATGTACTGTATAATATATCATCACTACATAGCATCTGCCAACAAAAAAAGTATTTGCCAACAAATGCAATTCTCCTAAACAATTATCATTCATTATATAATAATATTATTAGTCCACGGTAAAGATTGTCCCATGTAAAAGCAATTTAGAGCAATATAGGTACTATGTTTAAAATTTTCATCTTTTACTTCATTCATTCTTTCTTCTTCTTCTTTTTTTATTTTAGTTTATTTTTTGCACTTTATTTACGAAAAAGAAGTAACTTCTGCCTGGAATCCATTAAACCAAAAATTTCTTAGAGAAAAAAGAAAATCGAGCTTAAAATTCAAAACAAAGAATTGGGGTTTGGTAGAGAGGAATGAAATAATAATTACCATTGCAAATTTCTTCTCCTTTGCAAGTTGGAGCTATTGACCGATCAGTGAAAGAAAAAAAAGTGACAGTGAGAGTGTGAGGATTGTGTTATAGAGGGGAAGAGAAACATGGAGAAAAGAGAAAAGAGAGACAGTTAGAGAGAGAGAGATCTATGGGAAGAGGAGAGATCAAAGTTAGTGACAGTGAGAGTGTGAGGAGAGAAAAAGTAAATGGAAGAGAGAAAAAGTAAGAAAACTTACCATGAGAGAGAGAAGGCGCTAAAAAATTATGTTTTCCATAGTTATAGACAAAAATAATATTTATAGGATATGCAACACATGAGAGAGAGATTGTTTTTCACACAAAAAAAAAAAAAAAAAAAAAAAAAAAAAAAAAAACCTTCAACAAAGAAAACTCAGCCAATACATGATGTTCTATATGTAATATTGTTTAACGCCAACAGAGCTTGTAGTCTAACACTAATCCTATTGAAATTTGATTTGAAGATAAGATTGAATTTGGGTTTGGGTTTGACTTCTGAATATAAGTCTTAAATTGCTTGGTGCCAGTTCTTTATTTTTTTGATAAATTTGTTTAAGTATAATTTTGGAAACCTCTACATTTTTATAGAGACAATATATTAAATGATATTTTCCTAAAAAGTTAGGCTTTCTAAATAGGCCAAACAATTTGGAAAAGAGAGAATAGATATCAACTTAATACAATAGCCAATTATCACAATAGAATATATATATATATATATATAAAGGACACGTCAGAGTAAGCCAATTCAAAGTTTATTTTATTAAATAATTTGAAAAGCACATTGGATCTTGTGTTACAAGTAACATTTCAAATAATATTAGTACATTTAGCCTTTGTTTGGATTTCAATAAAAATTAAAAATTATTTTACTATTTAGTTTATTTTTGTTACTATTTATGGGCTCCACTGCATTTTTTGATACTATTCATGAGCCTCACTGTACTATTTCAATTAACTTTTACCTTTATCTATAGTATTTTCAACAATAAATTTTTAGTTTTAACAAAATAAACGATATCTAAAGTCTAAACAGACCCCTAATGTAAGTTTAGATCTAATGTGCTTTCAGCATTAACGTTTTCTAGAAAATGGTTCATTTTCCAAAGAACATTTTTTAGAAAACTGTCTCATTTTCCAATATTTGGTAACAACCTTGAAAATGAGCTTGAGAATGTTTTCTAGTGTTTGGTATGCAATTTTTTAAAAAATATTTCTTGTATAATTTAAAACATGTATATTATGTAAATTAACTAATGTAATCATTATAAATAAAAAACCAAAAATGAATTTGGTTTGCATACTAAAATTTTGACAATAGATACAATCAAAATTAATTAGTTGTCAAATTTTAATTATCTCTACCACTCATCTTGCTCATATATATAGACAATAACGTACGTACACACACACACACACATATATCAACCATTTGTCTATATATATATATATATAAATTTGACAAGGGAATACATTTTCAATAAGTATAAGTAACAATAATTTTTAATTGTTTACTCTTTTTGTTGGTATACTAATTGTCTACTATAGTTAACCACAAGTTTTCAATATTACTCTAAATTATGTATTTACATAATGTACTGTATAATATATCATCACTGCATAGCATCTGCCAACAAAAAAAGTATTTGCCAACAAATGCAATTCTCCTAAACAATTATCATTCATTATATAATAATATTATTAGTCCACGGTAAAGATTGTCCCATGTAAAAGCAATTTAGAGCAATATAGGTACTATGTTTAAAATTTTCATCTTTTACTTCATTCATTCTTTCTTCTTCTTCTTTTTTTATTTTATTTTATTTTATTTTTTGCACTTTATTTACGAAGAAGAAGTAACTTATGCCTGGAATCCGTTAAACCAAAAATTTCTTAGAGAAAAAAGAAAATCGAGCTTGAAATTCAAAACAAAGAATTGGGATTTTGGTAGAGAGGAATGAAATAATAATTACCATTGCAAATTTCTTCTCCTTTGCAAGTTAGAGCTATTGACCGATCAGTGAAAGAAAAAAAAATCTAATCAGAGAATTGTGTTATAGAGGGGAAGAGAAACATGGANGAACATGTTAGCCATCACTTACAAGGACCCAAGTGACCAAGTTAATTCCCTTATCATGTCTGCTGATGGGTTTTTACGCTCTGTTTATTTCGCTAGAAAACCTTCTGTAAAGGTAGTTTTCCACATTTTCCAATGTTTGGTAGCACAAAAAAAAAAAAAAAAAAACTGGTCAATGAAAAACTATCTTTAGTCAACGGAAACCCTAATAAAAATAGACTTATTTTCTATAGGTTGTTTTCTTTTTTTTTTTTTTTTTTTTTTTGTGTGAAAAACAATCTCTCTCTCATGTGTTGCATATCCTATAAATATTATTTTTGTCTATAACTATGAAAACATAATTTTTTAGCGCCTTCTCTCTCTCATGGTAAGTTTTCTTACTTTTTCTCTCTTCCATTTACTTTTTCTCTCCTCACACTCTCACTGTCACTAACTTGATCTCTCCTCTTCCCATAGATCTCTCTCTCTTCTGGGTCTCTTTTCTCTTTTTCTCTTCCATGTTTCTCTTCCCTCTATAACAAATCCTCACCTCTCACTGTCACTTTTTTTTCTTTCACTGATCGGTCAATAGCTCAACTTGCAAAGGAGAAGAAATTGCAATGGTAATTATTATTTCATTCCTCTCTACCAACCCCAATTCCATTTTTGTTTGAATTTTAAGCTCGATTTTCTTTTTTCTCTAAGAAATTTTTTGGTTTAATGATTCCAGGCAGAAGTTACTTCTTTCTCCGTAAATAAAGTGCAAAAAATTGTTCCCTCTCCACTTGAGTGTCAGCAGTGTAGTCGTGGAGTCCTTCACTAACTGGCAAGTTGCGAATAGTCACCTTCTTTGATTGGTATAGTATAGATTTGGTCATCGAACAGGGCCCTCAGGTCTAGCAGCCACTGCCAGTCATCTTTTTCCATTGGTTCCCATATTTCTAAGGCCTTGGCAAGCTCCTCGACATGGTCTTTGGGTTCTTTAAAGCCTTCTTTATCAGTCCACATGTGCTCTCTGTTATCCCAAGAGTCTTCCCATGACCTAGCATCTCCTTCTTGAAAGAAGTCATCAGAGTAAATAGCCCAGTCTCCAATGCTTCCTCAAGGGATGCTAGGAATCAGAAGCTCAAAAAGCTAGTTGACAATATCGTTTTGAGTTGGCAAGCTAGACATATTCAAGTTGTATTGAAAGGGTTTGAGGACATGCTTTCTTTGAGCGGTAGAAGTTATTGTGCTTGAAACATACCACAGTAATTGAGTACAATACTCCTGGTTGTTTAAAAGTCTTTTAGTCTTTTGACATTTGATTCATTCAAGGCCCATGGCCCATTTGACATAACCTATTTACAGATTCACTTCCTTCCCTCGAATGGAACCATAACTTATTTCATTTCTATAGCGGGCTTAGTTCGTTTACATTTCACTCTTCTCAACTTCTCATAATGGACATATGTCAATGGTCCTTCGGTCTTCTTTTATCTCTTTCATTCATTGATTATCTTGTTCTTTTATCTTCTTAATTTCATTGGTCCAAATAATGTTATTATCTTCGTTGGGCTCTTAATGGGCCTACACATTTCCTGAGATTTTAGGATTTCAAAATTTCCCCACGATATGGATGGGTCCAACAATCTCTATACAAGTTTTATGGTGCATTATTGACCTTGGGCCCCTTGTAAGAAAATAGTTTTGGATGGGCCTAAGAGTTAGGATATACTATGGCATTGTGGTCCAATATCCTCTTTGGTTATATCTTTTCATTTGGTACGAGCAAATATCAAACACATTCAATCATGGCTTCTTCCTATAAACAGGGTTCTGTGGCTATCTATTTATGGTTAGGATTAAAGGATCTCCTTCTCCTCCTTCAGAAGGTCACACACAAGCTAGGGTGGTCCACGTTCCCAACCCAAATCGAGTGGATCCATTAGTTGGCAACCTAGCCCGTGAACATGCTTGGAACCCATTATAAGCAATGGTGTAAGCTGTGTGTTGATGATACAAAAATAGGGAAATCCAAGCTCAAGTGGAGCCCAAGCCTCTAGCCTAATACTATTTGGGGTTTCATTGGAAAAGGAGTGCGCATGTGTGCAAAAGAAGAAAAAAGTGTGGCCTCACTTAAAGAAAGCCTTATTAGAGCATTAGCATTAGGAAATTTCAATTTTACTATATTTTACTATTCTAAAAAGTCACTTTATCATTATACCATATCATTTTCCAATACTTCTAATATCCCAAAACTCTATTTTTATTAAAATATTATTTTTTAATCTTTCTTTATTATTTCTTTCCAACCGTCACTTTTTTTTTTTTCAGACTTGGCATGATTCGTCACATTTTCCTGGGCTTTCCAACAATCTTTTTTTTTTTCCTCTCTTTCTCCCTCAACCTCTAGCACCGGTTCAACACACAGAGCCACACAAACACACACAGAGACCCATGATACACCGATCAACCTATCCAAACCCATCACCACACACACAAAGCCACACACACACACAAACACAAACCATCAACAAAGCCACACACCCACAAACACAAACCATCAACAGAGCCACACACGCACAGACCATCAAACCAGTTGGAGCCAACAACGGCCACTACACCCACCACCTAAGCCACCGATCAGCAAACCCAAGCACCAATCAGAAACCCATGAAACCAATTTGAAACCCAGGCCGTCGAAAATACCCAGAAAAACGCCATCACTGATCAACAAACGCCATCATTGCCACGCCTTCGTCGGGCCTTGCTTCGGCCAACAGCGAGTCAGAGAGTGAGAGAGGGTAGATGAGAAAATAGAAACCAAAACCAAAACCAAACCAAAACTAAAGCAACGCCACTAGAGCAAACCCATTCAAAAAAAATCATCACTGGAGCCACCATCGGAACTACCGATGATTAACCTAACCGATCCACCCGCCGATCAACAGATTCACCGTTTCAAACCCACCAATCAACCGATCTAAATCCACCATCAACTGATCCCAACTCACCGATCCAAACCCAGCTCGCCGATCTGCGTTGATCCAACCTCCAAAATCCAAAACTCAGCACCGATGCAAGCTCTGAACGAGAGAGATGTGAGAGAGGGTGTGAGGAGGGAGGAGTTGTGACTTGTGAGAGACAAAGAGAGGAAGTGAGAGTCAGAATGAGAGAGGACAGTTGAGAGAATAAAATATTGTTTTTGGTTTTACAATTGTGCTACAGTGCAATTCTAAAGATAAAATTGCACTGTAGCAGTATTGCAAAAAAATTTGCAATACTAGAGTTTAGAATTCTCTGATGCATAGACATTTAGGGCTGCAAATGTCAAATTCTCCTTACATTTGGCATTTGCATTCCCCAATGCTAATGCTCTTAGATTGTGAACATGGAATAACGGAGTCTAAGGATGTGTTTGTTTGGCAGTGAAATATGATGGATGAAAAATATTAGAGAGAAAATGGGAAGGAAAACTTTTTTGGAGTGTGTTTGGTTGGGTGGGGAGGAAAGAAAATAAATGGTAAGGGCCCAAATGTTTTCTTTCTAGGCTTACCAAAAAGTTTTCTCCCCAAAATGAAGAGAAAATTGAAGGGAGAAAATAAGGCTGCTTAATGGACGAAAATGCCCATGTGCAATCCTTTATTTTATTTTATTTTTTTTGTGCTTTCTTGGCAGTTGCCTCTTTTTTTTTCTTTTCTTTTTTTCCTTTTTTTTTTCTTTTCCTTTCCTGTATGTTGCCTTTTTTTCTTTTTCTTTTTTTGATTTCTTAGGCTGTGGGTGTGATACATGTTTTTTTTTTTTTGGTTGTTTGTCACTTTTTTATTTTAATTGACCATTATTTAAAAAAATATATATATGAGTAAATTTATACAAACTCACTTTTTTCATCCCTCCACTTTTCCACTCCTAACCAAATAAAAATGAGAAAAATTAAAATCATTTTTATTTTCCCACTTTTCTATCTTCCTACTTTTTACCCCTTCAACCAAACCAACCTTAACTCTCCATCCTTAGGAGTCACCATTATGAGCGCCCCTCTTTATTACCAATGGTTGCAGCCTAATGTGGGCCTACTCTAAATATGGGCCCAGGAGTACACCAGTAACCAAGTGAGAGCCAGGGCGGAGAAATAAGAGTCTCTAACAAACCAAACATATAGTCCGGACAAGAAAAAGCTCTATAGCTCTGATATTAATGAAGGGAAAGCATATCTTTCTTTTTTTCTTATTTTTTGATGAAAATATAGAAAGGTTCTTTAAACTAAAATAACGGATTTGAAATATACCTCTTTGGTTTTACAATGAAACTATCAACTATGGGGTATATATTCTCTACACAATGAAAGGCCACAAACCAAGGTTGCTTCCCACGTTCTCTAAGCCCCAGCAATGAGCTCAACATCCTCCCTTTGCTTTTTAGTATGTAGAAACCACAATGCAGGAGTTTGCATAAACTTCCACAAACCCAATCCCAAGGTTTTTTCTTATGGAACCTTGGAATAATGGAGAGAGAGAAAGAAAGGTGTGGCTATGGTAAAACTGTCTGCCTTTTTTGAAATTTCTGAATGTCGTGTGGGCTTTTTTAGGCCGAACTACACTATAAAACCTTACGGCTAAGATTTTGGAGTCAATGGGCTGTCCACATAAGTGCCTTTTTGGGCTTATCCAAAAAGCATTTATGCCAACAACAAAAAATTTGCAAAGATCAACAAGTGAATAATGAATTAATGTGTTTCCGCTGGTGCTTATTTTTATTTTTTTGGGGGGAAATGATGGTGCTTATCTAGTACGATATTATTGTTGGGTTTCCAATTGCTTCTTTGCAAACTAGCCAACCAAGCCTAAAAATCATGCTATGAGTTCTATGTAGACTTTTTCAGATTGTTAATTAAAGCATCTTCTCCAGCTATGGGAGTTTAACCAAATCAGTGATTGTGGAGCTAAATCTTAGTGGATGCCACAGGAACTTATTTTACTTTATTTTTCAGTTAGACAAAATAATGTCACTTGCTATTAATGGAAAAGCAAAACCATTCAAACCATTTAATTGTCGAAATTTTTTTGGATATATTTAATTGTCAAATTCTTAAGTTAGCGACAAAAGCTTATAGGGAGTACGGCAGCAAGGAAAAAGATTTTAAAAAGAAAAAAAAAAAAAAAGAGGAAGTGTAAACTACTAATTACTAAACATAGTTTGAAGTCTTTTGACATTCAAAGGGCACAAAAAATCAGAATTCTTTAGACAAAACCAAATATCTCGTTCTAGGAATCCACCTCTCTTGTTTTTTTTTTTTTTTTTTTTTTTTTTTTTTTTTTTTCTTGTAATGAATAAAAGATAATGGTTGGGTATTTAAAAGATAATAAAGTCTATAGAGCTCTTCTTGGGAAAAACTTACTAGGGATTCTTTTCTAAGTTCAACTCTATCTGGTTTTCTCTAATGGTCTTTTAATGGGGCAGCTTTAAGAATTTAGTCCTCTTCAGCTAGGCATATGTTAAACAGTTGACATTAAAAGTGTTTGGCAAATTAGCATACTAAGAGCATCCACAGCAGTGGATCTATAATTTTAGCTATTTAGCAACACTAAAAGTTACTTTATCTATTTTAGCTACACACATGCTACAGCAGTGGATCTATTTTAGCTTTTAACATAATAAAATAATATAAACATCACAATAAAATAATATATTCTCTACACTAAAATAATATACCCTCTACAATAAAATAATATGTCCTACTCCAAAAATAAAATTCACAGCACCACCCACAACTTCCTCTGCCATCGGCCACAGCCACAACCACCACCACCACCACCACCATTACCGGCCACAACCACCAGGCAACCACAACACAACATAGAAAAAAAAAACAAAAAACAAAAAACAAAACCACAACCACCACCACCATTACCGGCCACAACCACCAGGCAACCACACACAACATAGAAAAAAAAAAAAAAAAAAAAACAAAACCACAACCACCACCACCATTACTGACCACAACCACTAGGCAACCACAACACAACATAGAAAAAAAAAAAAAAAAAAAAAAAAAAAAACAAAACAAAAACCAAAACCACGGTGGCTGGGAAGGCGTGGGGTGAGGCGATCGGCGGCTGGGAAGGCATAGGGTGAGACGATCGGCGGCTGGGACGGCATGGCTGAGGCGATCGGCGGCTGGGAAGGCGTGGGTGAGCGATCGGCGACTGGGACGGCGTGGCTGAGGCGATCGACGGCGTGAGATGAGATGAGATGAGATGAGACGATCGGCGGCGTGAGGCGATCGGCGGCGTGAGGCAATCGGCGGCGTGAGGCGATCGGAGAGACTGACTGAGAGAGAGAGCTGAGAGAGTGACTGAGAGAGAGATGAGAGAGTGACTGAGAGAGATGAGATATGAGAGAGAATTTTTATTATTTTATTTAACCGGCCGAATAAAAAAATATATTTTATTTTTTGCTTCAGCTACAGTGCACATCTATTTTTAGATGTGCACTGTAGCAATTCATCTATAAATTTTAACTTTACCACCACTGCTGCATGAGGTTTTTTGTGTTTGTGGAGCTAAATTTTAGCATTATAGCAATTTAGCTCCACTGCTGTGGGTGCTCTAAGGTACCTTAAAGCTATTAGAACTGCTTGGCAACCAAGTGCTAAATTATTATAAATGACAATATGTTTTGTATTTTCATGCTTGAACCCAATTAATACAATTAATGACCACAATTTATTTAGATATTATTGTTAGTATTATTGTGAGTTCTAATTAGCCCAATTGGTAAAATTATTTGTTCTCAAATAAAAAATTTGGCTTCAAATCCTACCTACACCAAAAATCAATTGGTGTTTTGACTTGATAATAAAAAACAATTATTATGGAATAGACACAGTAAATTCATATCAATCGTATCTATCAAAAAATTAATATTAATTCCTATAAAAAAAATTAATATTAATATTATTGATTATTCAAGTTGATTACCCAATTCGTTCTCAACCACCTCAAACAGTTCCTCTCTCTCTCTCTCTCTCTCAGATTAGCAACGCCTTCCTCAAATCGACCATGGCTTTTTCGGGTCAACAATGGCTCTCTCTCTTTGTAATGGCTAAGTTGATTTTTTTTTCCTCCCCAAAACTAGTGAGAGTGAGTGCAAGATTAATGGGGGAGTGTCAAGCTGAAAATAAATAAATAAATAACCATAGGTTTTTTTTTGTCCAAGCATTATTTTCATTAAAATCTAATTACATATTGAAAAGAGGTTTAAGGAATAAGCACAAATTTGATCTTTTTGCTAAAATACTCGTTATGGCCCCTTTTGTTAGAATTGCTATGGTTTTTTTCCCATCAATAATCACAAGGGATTGGCTTAGTGTATTGAAATCTTGTAACATCTATGAGATCTTGGGTTCAAAATTTATCAAAGTAAGAATTGCATTGAAGAACAGCAAGCACAGATAGTAGTTGCAATAATGAAGAATACAAGGTTGCAGCTTACAAGAAAAGAAGAAGAAGAACGAATAAGAACGACGAGCAACTACCAATCAGTTAGTGATAAATGACTTGTAGCTTAGATAACTATATATATATATATATATATTTAGTGATTACACTGCTTCTATTAGTTTTCTGTTAATTCTGTTTTGATGATTAGTTAGGCGGGTAAGTTAGTTGGTTAGTGATCCCTCCGTATATAAAGCAATAAATTTGTAATCATAATTAATTCAATGAAATAAATTTCTCTCCCAAATCTAGTCTTTGACATGGTATCAGAGCACAAAACCTAGGGTTTCTTCTAATTGATTTTGGGATCGATTTCTTATTTTCTTCTTTTCTCTCTTCAAAGTTTAGAAGCTCCTTCAATGGCTGCCATTGTCACAACTAGTGCTTCAACTTCAGAGACTCGAACTTTCTCACAAGATTCATCAAATGTGAATGATCCTTTGTTTTTACACCATGGAGAGAATCCTGGTGCTACTCTTGTTTCTCAACCTCTCCTTGGTGGAGAAAATTATCTTGCTTGGGCTCGGTCAGTTAGGAAGTTCCTCATTGCTAAGAATAAGCTAGGTTTCATAGATGGTTCTCTCACTTTTTTATCCCCAATTATGAATTCACCATCTGCAATTCAAGTCTGGATTCGTGCAGATAATATGGTGGTCACTTGGATAATCAACTCAGTCTCTCCAAAGATTCAAGCTAGCATCGTCTATAGAGACACAACTTTGAAATTTGGAACAATCTAAAAGAGACTTTCTGCCATAGAAATGGACTAAAGATCTTTAATTTGCAGAAGTAGATTGCAAAGCATTACTGATTTTTTCACTTAATTGAAAGTCTTGTGGGATCAATTGCAGAGTTTTAGCCCCTTTCCTTTGTGCACTTGTTGAAAATGTCTATGCAATGTGAATCAAAGGCTTACAGATCTTTAAGCCAGAGAATTAGTAATGAAGTTCCTCATGGGATTGAATGATTCATTTTCCCAAGTCAAGACCCAAATTTTGCTCATGGATCCTCTTCCTTAAGTCAACAAGGTGTATTCTTTGTTGATTCAAGAAGAGATGTAAAGGAATGTCAATCTACCTACTAGGATTGAATCCACTACTCTAGCCACCAAAAGTTAAAATTTCACTTCTGTCTTCAATGGGGCTCATCATACCAAGGGAAAAGAGAGGCCAATGTGCATTCACTGTGGCAAGCTAGGCCACACCGTTTATAAGTGCTACAAATTACATGGCTTTCTACCAAGTTACAAATTCAAGAACTAAACTTCCATGGCTCATCAAGTTTCTTATGCCTCACAAGATCAGTATCATAATCAAATGGTGATAACACTTCAAGAAGCAATCACTACTCATTCTCTTATCACCACTCATGCCTTTTCTTTCACACTAGATCAGTACCAACAGCTCTTGGCCTTAACTAGTTTAGTACTAAGTTCAATTCAGTAGAATCCACCAGAGCAAGATTGCCACATGGCCAATACTGTGGCTTTTCCCAATAATGCAGTTGCAGTTATCTCTTTGAACCTTAAGCATTCTGTCTTTTCTACTAAGATTGTCAATAGAAGAGCTTATAGTATAGATTCTTGGGTCTTGGATACTGGGATTAGAAATCACATAGTTTGTTATGTGAATTTGTTGACTTTAATAACTGCTATTTCACATACCATGGTTGAGTTGCCTAATTAGGAAGCAGCTATTGTAACACATATTGGCATTGTCAAACTTTCCTCCCACATTATCCTTACAAATGTCCTTTGTGCATTATCTTTTTCTTTCAATCTTTTATCTATTAGTGTTATGACTAAAGATAAACTCTTTTGTTTTGAATTTCTATCTACTTTTTGCTTTATACAAGACCTTACCAACTAGAGCACAATTGGAGTAGGGAAAATGTTTGTACTTACTGCAAAATTCAAGTCTATCTTTAGCTTTCGTCATGCTTGATTATTTCCTTGCCAAGCATAGACTAGGTTGTTTTACTGTTTTCTCTTTTGTATTTTCTCACAATCATTTGTATTCCTTGTGGCACTCTAGACTAAGGCACCCCTCTGATCCTAAGCTTCAATCTTTAAGCAGTGTTGTTCCTTTCTTATAGAATTGTTGAACTAAACATTGTACTGTTTGTCCTTTGGCAAAACAGAAAAGATTACCATTTCCATTTGATAATAAAATGTATGAAAGTTCTTTTGATTTGATTCACATGGGTGTTTGGGGCCCCTTTTCTATTCCTACTACTGCTGGACATAAATATTTCCTAACTTTGGTTGATAATGCCACTAGAGCAACTTGGCTTTTCCTTATGAAGACAAAATCTGAAGTTAAGGCCTTACTTGTTTCTTTTTATAATATGGTTTGTACACAATTTGGAACTAAAATTAAAGCTTTCACGTTTGATAATCCTTTAGAGTTCAAATTACCAGAATTTTATTCTGACCATGACATCATTTATCAAATTACTTGTGTTTATACTTCACAAAAAAATTATGTTGTGGAGAGAAAACATCAACATATATTGTCCACTGCTAGAGCATTGCAAATTCAATCTGGTCTCCCTCTTTCATTTTGGGGTGATTTTGTCCTTACTGCAGTTTCTATGATTAATAGATTGCCATCACTTTTGCTTCATAATAAAACACCTTTTGAACTTCTTTTCCATAAGGTTCCTTCTTATTCTCATCTTAGGGCTTTTGGTTGTTTATGTTTTGCTTCTACCACTAGTCCTAACAAGACTAAATTCTCTCTTAGAGCTAGAAAGTGTGTATTTATTGGCTATCCTTACCATGTCAAAGGTTATAGGTTGTTTGACCTTCAAACACATTCCACTCTTGTATCAAGTGATGTTATATTCCATGAAACAATTTTTCCTTTTTCCATGTCTCAAACCATTTCATTTCACTCTTCCCTTATCCCTTTACCTTCATTCTCTCCCATTCCTTCCATTTTCTTGATGATCCTCATTCTGATTTAGTTCACTTAACTTTTGTGTCTACTTTTTCTGTTTCTGATGAAAATATCATTGATATTCATCATAATATTGATGAAGATATGTTTCATGATCTCCCTGATGCTCCTGATGATCCTTCTCAACCTGATCCTCTTCTTAGGAGGTCTACTAGACCTTCTAAGCTCTATGTAGACACTCGATTTTGCACCAATAATTTAATTAAGGAAGATGGTTAGAATGACCATTCATATACCCAAAATTCATGATTGCATTACATGCATTAATTCATTCATTTCATATCATAAAAATGATCTTGAGATTTTAACGGTCGCGACGGTATGCTTGATTTTCAAACTGGACCGTCGAATTGAAAGATATCACATGATTAAGTTTGCATGGTCTACATGCATTTTGTTTGTGTGGGACCAACCACACATAATTAATTTAAATTAATTTTGATTAGTTAGACAATTAAAATTAATTAAATGATTTTGTGATTGGTTGTTAGTTAGTGTCAAAAATAGGCTTGCATGCATGGGAATAAAGAGGATAATCAGATAACAACAAAATTATGGATAATCAAGATTTTTGGAGTATTTATTTACAAGATAATCATTGCTGAAAAAACCTAAATTATCAAAAAATGAGTTTAAATTTTAGAATACGAATTAAAAACACGTCTAAGGTCAAGTCCCGGCTCAAAAAACCTCAAAATAGGAGTCCAAAATGGACTAAAACTCAAACACAGGTCCATCGCCCAAGAGGCCCATTAGGCACTCTTGGAATGCCGATTGGCACTTTTCAAGTGTCGATTGGCACAAATGTGGGGCATGGCCCGAGGGCTTCTGGATTGAGACAAACCTTACCTTTTATGATTTTTTAGAGATAAGGACGTGTCCCAGTTTGTATTTTGATCATTCAGCTAATTTTTCGAACATCCCAGCCTCTATAAATAGAGGATGCCTCTCAAAATTCAGCATACTTTTTCACGCTTTCTGAACCCCCCATCCTCTCTTTCTGGTTCCTCTCTTCTTTTCAATTCTCTCTTACGTTAAAGACGTTATGGAGGCTCTTGCTTAGTTATTTCTTTTCTGTAAGCAAAATATTTTAGGTTTCAAAAAGTTGAATAAATTGTTTTGAATCCTAAAATATCCTTTCACTAAGAAGAGCACGCATGCAAGAGGTAGTTAATTTCTTTTCTTTTTCTAGTCTTCTTTATTAATTTTGATTGATGATGCATGAATAGGTTTAGGATATTTTATTATTCCTGATTCTTGATATAATTGCCATGTTTTGTTCAATTTTTTTTTTTTTTTAAATATGTTCTTAGATGATTATTTGTTATGATTTCTCTCTTGAATCTCAAAATCTGCTTATGATCAAAGATCTCTTTAAATTAAAAATTGATCTAAAATTTTCAAATCTAATTTTTTTACCCACAAATCAAATATAATTTTTCATTAAAAATAGATTTGATTTTTTTTACTCACAAAACTGATCTGTATTTTCATAAAATGCAGATCTGATTTTTTTTTTTTTTTACACACAAAACTGATTTGTATTTTTATAAAATGCAGATTTGATTTTTTTTAATACATAAAACTGATATGTATTTTCATTAAATACAGATTAGATTTTTTTAAAGAAAAGATTTCTTTGACACAAAAATAGCAGATTTTGAAATTTAAGAGAAGAAGTCAAAAGTTGAGATGATTTTGGTTGATGCATGTAACATAGATTTATCTCATGAGTGTAGTTCATCTTCTAAAAAAAAAAAGGTATTTTTCTTATTTTATTCATAAAAAACATATCTGATTTTTTTTTTCTACAAATCTAAATTTTTCTTATTCACAAAAGATATTTGATTTTTCTTAATGAAAATCACCATTTTTAACTTTGCTCCAAAATAGATCTGATATTTTTTAGCAAAAACCTTGTTCTTTCTTTATATAAAAACAGATTTGATTTTATTTACAAAACCAATTTTTTTATCTACACAAAAACAAATCTGGTTTCTTTTTTTAATGAATCAAATCGATTTTTTTTTTTTAATTTACAAAAACAGATTTGAATTTTTTTCTAAAAAGAGGTTACATTCATAAGATAGACTTATGTGAGTTAGTTTTGGTCAAGTGTCTGTCATGTATGTTCGACATATCATTCAATATCATGCATAAAAGGGTATATTGATCATTACAATCTAGAAGACTAGACTCTGTCTGGGTGGAATGTGTGCCTAACACCTTCCCAAAAAGAAAGGTGCCCTTAAAAGCACCCGAATCTCTTTTTTGAGGTCATCCCAATTTTGGCAGTCTCTCATGCCCCAACCTTACCTTTGGGCTTATCATTGCAGCCAAGTAACATCAATCCCCACTTTTGGTCAGCTTTAATCAGGTACATCACACCCTTTATCCTTTTATATTTCTTATGATCATCTCTCTCCTTCCTATAAGACCTTTTGTTGTTCTATTTCTGCTATTGTTGAACCCTCACACTACTATCAAGTTGTTTCTGATCCCAAATGGCAAGTTGCTACAGATGTAGAAATTGCAACTTTGGAGGCCAACCATACTTGGACCCTTACTTCTCTTCCACCTGATAAGAAGCTCATTGGATGTAAGTGGGTTTACAAAATTAAATACAAGTCTGATGGGTCCATAAAGAGTTATAATACCAGGTTAGTTGACAAAGGATTCACTTAGAAAGAAGGTTTAGATTATCTTGAAACATGTGGCAAAGATGGTTTCTGTGAAGTGCTTGTTGGCAGTTTCTGTTGTGCAAGGCTAGTTCTTAAGCCAACTTGATATCAACAATGCTTTTCTTCATAGGGACTTGACTGAAGAGGTTTATAGGGCACTCCTACCAGGATTTCAAAGCAAGGGGGAGATGGTTTGCAAACTAAATAAGTCACTTTATGGTCTCAAGCAAGCTTCTAGGCTATGGTTCTCTAAGTTTTCTACAACTTTGGTTTAGTTGGGATTCATACAATCCGAGGCAAATTACTCTTTGTTCACTAGACAGCAAGGTGAGTCCTTTATAGCTCTTTTAGTCTATGTGGATGATGTGTTAATTACAACTAATGATAAAGAGCAAGTGGATCAGTTCAAAAGTTTAAACTCAAAGACCTAAGTGATTTAAAATATTTCCTTGGTCTAGATATTGCAAGAACAGTCAAGGGTATAGCTCTTTGTCAAAGGAAGTATGCCCTAGAGTTATTGAGTGATGCTGGGCTTCTTGGTTGCAAGCCATCTAGAGTTCCAATGGAGCAAAATCTTAAATTGAGTAAGTATGATGGTGTGCTACCAAATGATCCAAGCAAATAGAGAAGACTAGTGGGCAGATTACTGTATTTGACAACTTTTAGACCTAACATCACTTATGCAGTTCATAAGTTGAGTCAATTTATGTCAAAACCAAGGAGACCTCACCTGGAAACTACTTATATAGTCCTTCAGTATTTGAAGAATGAACTAGGGAAGGGAATCTTTTTCTCTGCTGCATCAGAATTGTATGTAAAAGGTTTTATAGATTGGGCTTCATGTCCAAACACAAGAAGGTCTATGACTAGCTATTGTATCTTCCTTGGTGACTCTTTGATTTCTTGGAAGTCTAAAAGGCAATCCACTATCTCAAGGTCATCTGTAGAGGCAAAATACAGAGTCATGGCAACAATAGCAACTTATGAAGTTGTTTGCTTTTATATCTCTTGAAAGACATTCAAGTGAATCACAACAAGGAAGCTTTACTCTTCTGTGATAGTCAGTCAGCCCTTCACATAGGGTCCAATCTGGTATTTCATTAAAGGACAAAGCATTTTGAAATAGACTGTCACATGGTGAGAGATAAAGTTATGGCCAAAGTGATCAGACTAATTCATGTTAGAACTCAGTGCTAGCTAGTTGATTTGTTGACTAAAGCCTTAAGTTTCAATTAGTTTTCTAAGCTTCTCTCCAAGATGGGATTGATCAACATTCATTCACCATCAATCCATCTTGAGGGGGAGTATCAAAGTAAGAATTGTATTGAAGAACAACAAGCACATATAGCATTTGCAATAATGAAGAACACAAGGTTGCAGCTTACAAGCAAAGAAGAAGAAGAAGAAGAAGAAGAAATAAGAACAAGTAGTTGTCAATCAATTAGTGATAAATGACCTGTAACTTAGATAACTCTATATATGTTTTAGTGATTACACGTGCCTCATGCTTCTGTATTAGTTTTCTGTTAATTTTGTTTTGATGATTATTTAGGCGGGTAAGTTGGTTGGTTGTTTGGTTGGTTAGTGATCCTTATGTATATAAAGCAATAACTTTGTAATCTTAATTAATTCAATGAAATCATTTTCTCTCCCAAGTCTAGTCTTTGACAAAATTTCTAGTTAGCATCTTGGAGCCACCTCCAATGAATTATTCCCTATAATAACTTGGTATGTGGAATAAGGGGAATTGCTCATACTCATAAGAATAGTCAAATATTCAAAGATGCATATATAAATAAACCTGTTTCTAAATTTCTTTTATAAAAAATTAAAAAAGAAAGTGCTTTTTGAGCTAAAGAGAACTTTTGATGTTTGGCCAAGGGGTACGCAAATTTAAAATCCAAACATTTCTAATACTAGGCTCATATTATTACCAAACTGTCAACCTCAGTCTCAGTCTAATTTGTTGAAACATTGGTAAGCCAGTCTAGCCAGATTTAGACTAGCTTTAAAGCAACTGTGACGTAACAAGTTTCTGCTTATCACATTCATAATAATTACATCCACCAGGAGTCACATGTTAATAACAATTTTTACTTTTCATGCTCATGTAGGCTGCAGGTACTGAAAAATATATGGTAGTAATTTGCTAAGTCGCAATCTTCACTATCGTTACAACTCATGACGGTTGGCCAATCAAGATTACATTGGAAAAAATTGCAAGCTTTCACATCCATCCAGAAAGAAATTTATGCAATTTTTTTTTTTTTTTGATGAAAATTTTTATGCAATTATGTGCTTGAAGGTTTTAACAAGGATATATTTTATAGCAAGTTTGCATTTCGACCTCAGTGACTTCTTAGTTCTTACACTCATGGACGTAGCCATCATTGGACAGGGGCAGTGGGCCCCCCACCCCCACCTCATTTTTAAAAAAAATTTATTATATGTATGTGTATCAATTTTAGTAATTTTGTTTTATAAAATTACATTTTGTTTTCCTTAAACAATATCAGTGCTTCTTTTAAGAATAATTTCATACTCACAAACTTTTTTACAAACTGTTTTAGGAGCAAATTCTTATTGGTTCGCATATGGGCCCACAACTCAAATAATTTTTTTACTTACCAGTAACCACCTATCACATTAGTAATTTATATTAAAGTTTGAAACTCTAGTATTTTCCTCACTTTAGTGATCATAAAAAAGAAATTATAGATCTAAAATCTAAAACAAAATATACAAACCCCATAAAAATAGCTTAATGACAAAAATTACCAATATTAAAACTAAAAAAAATTAAGCTCAATTAAACAATTTTATCCAAAATAAATGACCATGTCCTTTAAAAAATTCTAAACAAAAACAATTTTGTTCTTAGCCATTTAAAAAAAAAAAAAATCTCAACAGCTAAGTAGTATCTATGTCAGAGGTTGAAACTGCTGCACACAACCAATAATAAAGTTGCCCCCTAACTCAAAGTTCTAGCCCTGTCGCTACTCAAACTCTCATTTGTGCATGTTATTTTTGTATTCCTACACATATATAGTTGAAGAAAAATGTAGAACAATATTTTACAGTTTTAAAGATACATGCTTTAAAAGGATTTAAAATAGGGTTTATTCAGCCATCCAAAACCCCCCAGCATGCTTTCCATTTTGACTAACGAAATAGAGATACTTGACGGGAACTAGCAAGCAGGCTAATAATTAATCACGGGCCAATGAAAGGAACAAATAACAAACAGGATATTTTATATAAATCTAACTACCTAAGTTTGAGACATAGAAATTAGAATAAACATGGTGTATAAGATTCCGAAATAAATTTAAAGCACTAATGCAATTGTTATTAAGCAATAATAAAGATATCATTGTCAGGTTACTAGTATATAAGAGGTTAGTTCCCATCGATAACATGCAAGGCTAAGGACTAATTTTCTAGCAATTAGAGCTGAATTGCCAGAAATGGGTACCATTGTGCACTCAGAACATTGGCCCCAAATGATTTATGCTATAGCGTTTGTTCTCATAGCCACTAGTGTGGTTGCTAATAGGCCTTATATCCATGATTCTCCGCCAACAGCCCACTACCAAGCACCCTACCCTCCAGACCATTTGCCACCAACAGACCTTGAAGAAGGATACTATCCTTCAGCTTCAAGCGATAAAAAGTCACCTCCTCATCCTCTTGTTAATGAAACACCACCACCGCCATCTTTATCACCATCCCCTCCCAATGTTCGCAACTCACCACCACCACCACCCTCACCATCCCCTCCCAATGTTAGCAACTCACCACCACCACCCTCACCATCCCCTCCCAATGTTAGCAACTCACCACCACCACCACCCTCACCATCCCCTCCTCCTCCTAATGGTACACCATCACCTTCCCCTTCACCGTCACCACCATCTTTATCACCACCACCACCACCACCACTCTCGCCACCCCCTTCACCTCCTTCCATTTACCACTTTCCACATCCATTTTTACCTCCCTATTTTATCAAATTACCACCACTATGTCCTCCATAACCTCCTCCGTTTTATTTCTACAAGTTATCACCACCTCCATCTCTTTTGCCTCTGCCTTTTCATGTCTACAAATCTCCACCATCGCCTCCATCTCCTTCCTTACTATAAGTCACCTCCTCCACTATAAATCCTTATGTCCTCTATACTAAACTTCCTATGTCTCCACCTCCACCTTCATACTACTTCAAACCCTCCCTGCTATGACTAGTCAACCCCACCTTCAAATGGTTATATTAAGCTTTGAGGCATCTCTTATATCAATTTCAATTGTTAGGGGAATAAATATTTCCCTTTGGGTGTCAAGTGTGGTGGAGTTTATTAGCGTTGTATTTTCAAATATAAGTCCTTACGCATCATGGGTGTCTATACTAGAGATCCTTGGTGTGTGAAGCACTCATTGTATCAACTGCAGTAACTGTAAGCAGTGTAAGTTTGGATTTCAAGTTCTAAAGGGCTCTATTAATTGTTGTGTTATGTGCATAAGAGCTCTTATGATGGTTACAAATAAACGATGTTCTGTATATGTTAAAGTTGGAAGTGTTATAAATAATTCCGTAATCAGTTTTATGCTGAACAAAATGTGACTAATCATATTTTGATATGACAGACATCAGGATTCTAATGATTTTATATATACATTTCAACCCCGTGTGTGTTCTAGACTTCTAGTGAGTAGAGTTTACCACCATACTCATAAAATTAAAAATTGTAGTCACAGTTAGGTTTTACAACTAAATAGTAAATATACCAAATATCAAAATGGTGTAGTCCCTTTAAATCTAGAAGAGGACAAATGACAATTAAGAGTATTGTAGCTTAATGTAATAGGATGCTCTCTTTTAAGAAAAGAACCAAAATTCGAATTCTCTCTCTTTCATTGTTGTAACTATTAAATAATAATAATTATAAAAAATAAAATAAATAAAAACGAAAGAGAAGGAGATTGACAGCTCAAAGCTAAGAAGACAACTAGGGTAGTGTCGTTAAAAGCGCGTTTAAGCGCACAGCCCTTGGGGCCTTTTCCCTCTATAGCAAAGCCCCCTCACAAAAGCGCGCTTTTTTGAGCTTTTTGTAAATTTTATAAAAAAAATCCTGATTTGATTTTTAGCCATTAGATATAAATATATTTGATACAAGCCATTGATTTAATATATAAAAACTAAGAGTGTGGTGTGCTACCATACACCTAAACCTATCTCTTTGGATATTTTTGAACTTTTAATCACAACCACACAAACAAACACTAAATCAAACACTCACAAAGAAAACGGTACTTAACATTCTAGTACTTTTTAGCCTTTGCCTTCTTATTTCTATACTTCTATTTTGATTCAACCATGTTTTGTAATCATGGCCATCAAATATCATGGTTGCATATATTTTGTAAAGCACAAAAGAATTATATAAATGTTATATAAATTATATAAAATGTTTTATTGTGATTTATATGATTAATTGATCACTTGATTGTTGTATTGATCATTAATAAAAAAAATTTAATTTTTTTTTAAAATGTGCGCTTCACATCAATTAGCGCGCGCTTGCGCTTTGCGCCTAGGCTCCAGGAGGCTTTTGCGCTTTAGTGCGCTCAGCGCTTTTAACAACACTGAGCTAGGGTTGCTATCAAAATCCTGCACTATAATAGAATTAAGATTAAATGATTGAATTCACCATTTTTAATAATTTAAATTTTTGGATGTACAATTGTTACTATATCATGGTACTGAAGCATGTGATCATAAGTTCAAACCTTGCCTCTATTCTATTTCCACAGTTCCACTTAAAAAGTTAAAAATTTATGTGTTTAGCTTCATTTATTAAGTCGAAATTAGATCCACATGTAAGGAGTGAGTATTAAAATTATTATTAAATTCATTAGTTTTTATCGGTTTAATCTTTTATAGAACAATTGATAATTTATTGGTAACTTGGTCTTTTTAATTATAATGGATAATAACATGCATATAGGTATAGGTGGGATTGACTCACATTTAGACCCGTGTGTATTCTTTGATCTACAATTTTCTCCAGTTTCGTTTGCGTCACACATCACAAAGAAGTAAGACTCTACAAATCGGCCGTATAGCAATTTAAACTAAAAAAAAAAAACCCTTGGTTCGTTAAATGTTTCCTGTTGTTATTTATGCTATGTGATAATTATTGGAAATTTTGTAAGGAAACGTTACTTTTTTCTTTCTCTAATTTTCTATTTTGAAATAAAAGAGCAATATAGTTTTGTTGCTGATTTTAGTTTTATTTTCTCAAAAGAAATAATTCCAGTAAATTGGCATCCATTTTCTGGCGCAACAAATCAACCTAACCAGAAACAATACATCGACACCAAGAGTTTCGTAGCTCAACTCGTTAACACTTGCTATTATTTTCACGCTAGATATCCATGATTCAATTCTCCCATCTCTTATCTATCGAATTGTCAGAAACAAAAACACACATAATTTTCACTTATTAGGTCAGGCTCACCAAACAATCTCATCCACGCTAAGCCTATCCCAGCTTTGCGTTATAACGACATTGCTCAAGTTAGTATGATAACAAGTAACACAGCACGGAAGGCTAGATAAAACAAAGCCTTAAAAAATGAATGAAAAATGTTTGGAAAGAGAAAATATAGGACCATAACATTTTGTGTCTCAATTTTGTCTCAACTTTAATGTGGTAAACTATAAATAGTAGGGAAATAATGATGAGTTCATGTGAAAGTAACAGACAACCGGTCAAAGTCTATCCATATGACAATTATAGAAATAGTATGGTAAAAGTTGTGGTCTTAAAAATTAAAATAACTCATCAAGAACTTGTTAAAAAATAAATTAATTAATTAACTAAAAAAAAATAAAACTCATCAAGAACTCACTAGGATGGCAGGTGCACACAACATTGTACTTATTATAGTTTTCCATGCAATAAATTTTTTGTACTTATTAAAAGATTACTTTCAAACCGGCTTAAAGGAAAATTTCTTCAACCCATGCACTGTGTGGCTATTGATAAAATCGTCAACGTATATTCTTATTTAAAAAATATTCATTGATAGTTTTAGGAGTCTCCCAAATTAGTTTGAAGGAAAGCTTTGTCTATAAATAATTTTGGAAACTAATTGCCCCGGCATGGATGCTAAAAGTGTACCAGAAAACAAAACTACTTTTATCTAAAGTAAGAAAAAAATAGAAATGTTAATATTAGGTTGCTTGTACTTGATTTCCCTCCTTTTCTCTTTTCTAAACATATCCAATTAGATGGAGTAAAAAATAACCTCTCTTTCTTTTTTTACTCTTCCTTTTCTCACCTTAATTTAGATTTCCCATATAACATTCTCACTTATGAGCATATACACGCAGAGAACTCCGATTTTGAGCTTTGGATTCTCTTTTTCAATCGTGAAGACATTTTGTACGATAGGTGGCAAATGAATCTCAATCAATCTAAGATCTAGGCCCAGTTACAGTAATAAATGAAAAAGAAGTTTACATGATATTAGGAATTGGCATCAATGGCTAATTGGCTATGGAAGATTTTTCTTGTTTGTGAATGATGGAATGAATGTCTAGCAAAACAGGACACAAAAGTAGGGGACACAAAAGCTACAAAAATCCAACATCTCAATGTTTCATGTACATTTGAAATTGTCCATTCTCATTGAATATATGTGCAGTAATTAAATTTTTTTTTTTTTTGGTCATATATATATTACACCACCACCACCACCACTCTCGCCACCCCCTTCACCTCCTTCCATTTACCACTTTCCACATCCATTTTTACCTCCCTATTTTATCAAATTACCACCACTATGTCCTCCATAACCTCCTCCGTTTTATTTCTACAAGTTATCACCACCTCCATCTCTTTTGCCTCTGCCTTTTCATGTCTACAAATCTCCACCATCGCCTCCATCTCCTTCCTTACTATAAGTCACCTCCTCCACTATAAATCCTTATGTCCTCTATACTAAACTTCCTATGTCTCCACCTCCACCTTCATACTACTTCAAACCCTCCCTGCTATGACTAGTCAACCCCACCTTCAAATGGTTATATTAAGCTTTGAGGCATCTCTTATATCAATTTCAATTGTTAGGGGAATAAATATTTCCCTTTGGGTGTCAAGTGTGGTGGAGTTTATTAGCGTTGTATTTTCAAATATAAGTCCTTACGCATCATGGGTGTCTATACTAGAGATCCTTGGTGTGTGAAGCACTCATTGTATCAACTGCAGTAACTGTAAGCAGTGTAAGTTTGGATTTCAAGTTCTAAAGGGCTCTATTAATTGTTGTGTTATGTGCATAAGAGCTCTTATGATGGTTACAAATAAACGATGTTCTGTATATGTTAAAGTTGGAAGTGTTATAAATAATTCCGTAATCAGTTTTATGCTGAACAAAATGTGACTAATCATATTTTGATATGACAGACATCAGGATTCTAATGATTTTATATATACATTTCAACCCCGTGTGTGTTCTAGACTTCTAGTGAGTAGAGTTTACCACCATACTCATAAAATTAAAAATTGTAGTCACAGTTAGGTTTTACAACTAAATAGTAAATATACCAAATATCAAAATGGTGTAGTCCCTTTAAATCTAGAAGAGGACAAATGACAATTAAGAGTATTGTAGCTTAATGTAATAGGATGCTCTCTTTTAAGAAAAGAACCAAAATTCGAATTCTCTCTCTTTCATTGTTGTAACTATTAAATAATAATAATTATAAAAAATAAAATAAATAAAAACGAAAGAGAAGGAGATTGACAGCTCAAAGCTAAGAAGACAACTAGGGTAGTGTCGTTAAAAGCGCGTTTAAGCGCACAGCCCTTGGGGCCTTTTCCCTCTATAGCAAAGCCCCCTCACAAAAGCGCGCTTTTTTGAGCTTTTTGTAAATTTTATAAAAAAAATCCTGATTTGATTTTTAGCCATTAGATATAAAAATATTTGATACAAGCCATTGATTTAATATATAAAAACTAAGAGTGTGGTGTGCTACCATACACCTAAACCTATCTCTTTGGATATTTTTGAACTTTTAATCACAACCACACAAACAAACACTAAATCAAACGCTCACAAAGAAAACGGTACTTAACATTCTAGTACTTTTTAGCCTTTGCCTTCTTATTTCTATACTTCTATTTTGATTCAACCATGTTTTGTAATCATGGCCATCAAATATCATGGTTGCATATATTTTGTAAAGCACAAAAGAATTATATAAATGTTATATAAATTATATAAAATGTTTTATTGTGATTTATATGATTAATTGATCACTTGATTGTTGTATTGATCATTAATAAAAAAATTTAATTTTTTTTTTAAAATGTGCGCTTCACATCAATTAGCGCGCGCTTGCGCTTTGCGCCTAGGCTCCAGGAGGCTTTTGCGCTTTAGTGCGCTCAGCGCTTTTAACAACACTGAGCTAGGGTTGCTATCAAAATCCTGCACTATAATAGAATTAAGATTAAATGATTGAATTCACCATTTTTAATAATTTAAATTTTTGGATGTACAATTGTTACTATATCATGGTACTGAAGCATGTGATCATAAGTTCAAACCTTGCCTCTATTCTATTTCCACAGTTCCACTTAAAAAGTTAAAAATTTATGTGTTTAGCTTCATTTATTAAGTCGAAATTAGATCCACATGTAAGGAGTGAGTATTAAAATTATTATTAAATTCATTAGTTTTTATCGGTTTAATCTTTTATAGAACAATTGATAATTTATTGGTAACTTGGTCTTTTTAATTATAATGGATAATAACATGCATATAGGTATAGGTGGGATTGACTCACATTTAGACCCGTGTGTATTCTTTGATCTACAATTTTCTCCAGTTTCGTTTGCGTCACACATCACAAAGAAGTAAGACTCTACAAATCGGCCGTATAGCAATTTAAACTAAAAAAAAAAAACCCTTGGTTCGTTAAATGTTTCCTGTTGTTATTTATGCTATGTGATAATTATTGGAAATTTTGTAAGGAAACGTTACTTTTTTCTTTCTCTAATTTTCTATTTTGAAATAAAAGAGCAATATAGTTTTGTTGCTGATTTTAGTTTTATTTTCTCAAAAGAAATAATTCCAGTAAATTGGCATCCATTTTCTGGCGCAACAAATCAACCTAACCAGAAACAATACATCGACACCAAGAGTTTCGTAGCTCAACTCGTTAACACTTGCTATTATTTTCACGCTAGATATCCATGATTCAATTCTCCCATCTCTTATCTATCGAATTGTCAGAAACAAAAACACACATAATTTTCACTTATTAGGTCAGGCTCACCAAACAATCTCATCCACGCTAAGCCTATCCCAGCTTTGCGTTATAACGACATTGCTCAAGTTAGTATGATAACAAGTAACACAGCACGGAAGGCTAGATAAAACAAAGCCTTAAAAAATGAATGAAAAATGTTTGGAAAGAGAAAATATAGGACCATAACATTTTGTGTCTCAATTTTGTCTCAACTTTAATGTGGTAAACTATAAATAGTAGGGAAATAATGATGAGTTCATGTGAAAGTAACAGACAACCGGTCAAAGTCTATCCATATGACAATTATAGAAATAGTATGGTAAAAGTTGTGGTCTTAAAAATTAAAATAACTCATCAAGAACTTGTTAAAAAATAAATTAATTAATTAACTAAAAAAAAATAAAACTCATCAAGAACTCACTAGGATGGCAGGTGCACACAACATTGTACTTATTATAGTTTTCCATGCAATAAATTTTTTGTACTTATTAAAAGATTACTTTCAAACCGGCTTAAAGGAAAATTTCTTCAACCCATGCACTGTGTGGCTATTGATAAAATCATCAACGTATATTCTTATTTAAAAAATATTCATTGATAGTTTTAGGAGTCTCCCAAATTAGTTTGAAGGAAAGCTTTGTCTATAAATAATTTTGGAAACTAATTGCCCCGGCGTGGATGCTAAAAGTGTACCAGAAAACAAAACTACTTTTATCTAAAGTAAGAAAAAAATAGAAATGTTAATATTAGGTTGCTTGTACTTGATTTCCCTCCTTTTCTCTTTTCTAAACATATCCAATTAGATGGAGTAAAAAATAACCTCTCTTTCTTTTTTTACTCTTCCTTTTCTCACCTTAATTTAGATTTCCCATATAACATTCTCACTTATGAGCATATACACGCAGAGAACTCCGATTTTGAGCTTTGGATTCTCTTTTTCAATCGTGAAGACATTTTGTACGATAGGTGGCAAATGAATCTCAATCAATCTAAGATCTAGGCCCAGTTACAGTAATAAATGAAAAAGAAGTTTACATGATATTAGGAATTGGCATCAATGGCTAATTGGCTATGGAAGATTTTTCTTGTTTGTGAATGATGGAATGAATGTCTAGCAAAACAGGACACAAAAGTAGGGGACACAAAAGCTACAAAAATCCAACATCTCAATGTTTCATGTACATTTGAAATTGTCCATTCTCATTGAATATATGTGCAGTAATTAATTTTTTTTTTTTTTTGGTCATATATATATTGATATCTTGGTCATTCATTTTCTTTTTAAAGAAAGAATTCATATTTTAATTAAGAAAGACAGTGAAATATATAAATTGGGATTAGTATAAATATTATTAGATGGAGACCAACCTAAAAAAAGGGGTCATCTAGACCCTTTTTACAAGCTTTACTTTATTCGATTCATGTATGAAAAATTGCAAGAGAGAGAATTTTCCCCATTTGGATAATTATCTTTTTGGATAAGTGAAGCGAATGCAAAGAAACTGTAATTGATTTTAGGAGGGGAGACATTTATGAAGACCGGAGAATAGAAAGTTTTGTCCTATCATAAAGGTATGCCCATTATCTCTATCATCATCTTTAGTAAAGGACAAGATATCGTAATTTTCATTTTCTATTATTGTTTCCTCTTAATTTTTCTTTTTAATTAAAAATATATACATAATATGCATTTTCTTTTGTGTGAGTTCTTAAATATGGAAAATGGAAATGTTTTGAAAATTTCGAACTTTCGATACATAAAAATTTCTGAAACAATGTAATTATACATTTTTTTTTCTTTTTTTAGAATAACAATTACACACAAGGAAGAAGAGATTGGATTCTAACAACTAACAAGATAATCTTAATATTTTTTTTTTAATATAAAAAATATATCTAATGTAATTGATCCAAGTGACTAATAGACAAACGGAGTGAAGTATGACAGAGAAAAGGTGCAGGGTAGATGATTATTTATTAGCTAAAGCATTTAGAGGTTTGCCGAGCTCAGTAATGTGAGCTTGTAACCTAAGTGGGGTTCTAAATGCGTGAGGCTGGTTTCACAGAGCAGCGACAACCTTCCACTCTTTGCAGTGGAAGGATAACGGGCCAGTGCCAATTGGATCTAACATGGCCCACTGGCATGAACCCAACTAAACCATCACTTTTACTTTTAAAAAAAAAAAGCATTTAGAGGTTTAGACGACTTATATACACTGATATACCCATCAAATATATATATATACACACACACACTGATATACAACCAAAAATTGATGAAATTATACCAAATCAATGAAAAAAAATAAAAACAAAAACAAAATGAAAATATCTGCCTTTTCCAAATTTAGTTCTTTAAATTTCATTTCGCTTCATGTTAATCCTTTAATTTTAATATATTTTCAAATAATTATTTATTTTGATATATTTCAATTAAGTTTCATATTTTTCATATTAGTACTTTTATATTAATCTGCTTTCAATTTATTCCTTACCTTCCAGTTTTGTCCAATCTTCAATCTCATGTTTTTTTTTTTTTTTGGAGAAAGATCTTCAATCTCATGTTGGTTTTATTATTTTCACTTTCTAAGTTTAAAAATATCTAAAGATAAATAATAAAATATTTTTTTTAAAAAAAAGGTTAAACAATCAAATAACATGTCGTTAATTAAGCTTAAACAACCAAATCACTAATATTGCAAAAATAGCAATCAATATCAAGGAAAAAAAATTTGGTTGCTATTTTCTTTACCCATTCACCATTTTCCCCTTCATTCAAATAAAACCCAATGCATATAATCTATAAAAACTTAGATCCAAACTTCCAAATCAACCTCAAAATCCAGCAGAAATATCATAAACACACAAATCAAAAGCAAGAAAAACACACACACACAGAGAAAACCTAGGTCTACTAATTTTGTGACCAAAACAAAAAAAAGATGGGGTAAATTGGGATCAATAACAGCACAAGACTAATGACAAAGAGGGTGCGATTAATTTGTAGTTGGTCGTAGGTGGCTTTGGTGGTGTGGGTTGTGATTAAGATCAGCTAGGTTAAGATGATATCCGCAAGCTAGGTCCTGACTATGATGTGGGAGGCAACAAGTAGGTATCTCAAAGAGAGAGAGAGAGAGAGAGAGAGAGAGAGAGAGAGAGAGAGAGAGAGAGAGAGAGAGAGAGAGAGAGAGAGAGAGATACTTTTTTTTTTCTTTTTTTTACTTTATTTATACTTTTAAAAAATTATTTCAAAACAAATATTTTTCTTAAATTTTTAAGATTTGATGTTAAACAAAAATGCAAAACAACATGATTCTCAAAAAAAAATGCAAAACAACATCATTTTTTTTTTATCGTGCAAATTGAACAAAAGGTAGGTAAAATAACTTAATTGGAAAGAAATAAAAGTTAAATAATTGACGCTCCATTTGTTTTGAAGTAAAATACTTTTCTATTTTCAAATGTTTGTTTGTATGTAAAATATGGTTAAACTTGTAAAATATTTTTCGTTGATCATAAAATCCTTTATAAAAAAGTGGGAAACATTTTACCTTGAAAATTTTGGTAAAATGTTTTACAAAAACACATGGTGGCTTCTGCACACCCCATCTAGTGGCTAAGTCATCAGTTTGATGGGCTAGACAGCCAGTGTTGCTAGTCCAGTGCTGGTGACCAATATTGACAATCCAATCATTAAAGATGCCATTTTGGCCACCATTGCTAGTGGTCCAACAATCAAAGCCATTATTCTAGCTACCAATGTTGGTGGTTTCATAATTGAAGTCGTCGTTCTAGCCACCAATGCCCGTGGTCCGATAACCAAAGTCATTGTTTCGGCAACCAATGTTGGCAATCTGGTGGTCGAAGGCACCATTCTAGCCATCAGTGCTGGCGGTTCGATCACCAGAGACATTGCTTTGAAGGTGATCACTAGCAATATAGTTGCCGAAACTACCATTTCGACTACTAATCACCAGACATCCTACATCAGTAGCATCGATGGTTGAGCCACCGTTAGGGGTGGCAAAATCTTACACGATCCGCGAATCCGACACAACTAACCCGTTTATAAACAGGTCATAAGTTGAGACTAAATGGGTTCGGGTTGACATAGCTAACCCGTTTAATAAACAAGTCGTGTTTGTGTTCAGCATGCAAACCTATTTGACTCGTTTAGCTTATAAAGTTATTAGTTATTTTGATATTATTACTTAATTTATGGTTGTTTTATATTTTTATTACTATATTTATAGTTGTATTTGTATTTTAATTTTATATACTTGAGAATTGATAAAGATTATATAGGTTAGGTATGACCTATTAGTTAAATAGATTATAAAATGTGTAATTTGTATTGACATTTACATGATTTGTTAATTAAACAAGTTAAACGTGTTCGCTCGGATTGACCTGTTTAATAAACATTTCATGTTCAGGTTGAGGACTCCCAACATGTTTAGTAAACAAGTCGGGTTCGAGTCAACCCATATAGCTGAATACTCATGACTCAACATGACACGAATCCGACCTGTGAACACGAATTGCCATGCCAGGCCCACCACCTAGTTTTGGTATTACTTTAAAAATTTTACTTGTTATACTAAACACTTGAATATATTTTACCAAAAATATTTTACATTTGAAAATATTTTATTTCAAAGCATACGAAACTTAAAATGAAAAAAAAAAAAAAAAAAAACTACGTTGAGGATAAAAACAATATTTTTTGAGGATGAAGAAAAAATATTCACAACAAAATTTAAAGGATTGAATTAAATACGCATCTAAATTAGATGAGTTATACCATGAATTAGAAACACAACAAAATTTTACAACATTCCTAAATTAGCATGTCAACCGAGTGACTTACACACGAGCCTATCACAATTTCAATTTAAATTTGTTGATATTTTATGAAATGTTGTGTCCACAAAATTACTCAATATACAATTTAGCCAAAACATAATATTTTTTTCAAGACGTCAAGCTACCTTAAAAATTGTTCTCAATATCTTCCCCCAGCAAGTGTTCCCTGCAGACTTCTAATTTGTTTTCTTGCTCCTCCTTGTTATACAAATACTTTTTCTTTGTTGGGATAATGCAATTTTTGAGTGAGATGGAGTCTTGAATAAGTGAATTTGATTTTTATGCTACTACAGACAAGGAAAGTCATGCATAATTAATTGTAATTAAAATAATAAGACGAATGAGGTAAAAGTTTTTTTTTATATATATAATAAATTGAAGTGAGGGTTGGTGCAGTAATTGTCACATTCACATCTAATCATAAAAAATAAATAAATAAATCATAAAAAATAAATAAATAAAGATTTCTGGGTCCAAATAGGACCATAAATTGCTCAAATCAACGTTGAAATTTTTTTTTTTTTTTTTGAGAAACTTTAATGTTGAAAGTTCAAACCAGAGAGAGAGAGAGAGAGAGAGAGAGAGAGGGACGCACGTTTTAGGTTGTACAACTAAACTAAAGTCAAGTATAGTCTGGCTCGGTCCATGACAACCCAAACGTGATAGGCGGCTGTGAGAGAAGGTTTCGCTACCCCTCCTAATATATCCCATTTCTTAAATCAGTAAAAACAATAAAAATACTATATAAAAATTAATAAATAAAAATGTTTTCTTTGGGTAAAAGAGGGATTTATTATTATAGAAACTAGAAAGTGTTTTTCAAAAAGGAAAAAAAAAAAAAAACACTGAAAACAAAAATCAAATATACAAAAAACCCAACACCCAAAAAAAAAAAAAAAATCTGCTGGACCTGCTTTTCCTCGTCTAACTTTTATTTTCCACACATTACTTTCCTCCTCCCCCTCCTCCTCCTCTTCCTCCTCCATATTTTTGTTGTTTTGTCAAAAGACACGCTGTCTTCTCCGATTTCATCATTGTTTCCCTACACCAATAATTTCCAATCTTTTGTTTTTGTTTCCAATGTTCATTCGCCCAAATTTCATTGCTTTTTTCTTGTCAATGTACTTACTTGATTGTTCTTCCAATTGGGTTTTCATTCATTAGTGTTTTTGGTATCAAAATTTTGTAGTTGGAGAAGGTCTGGTTTTGATTTTGATGTAATAATCCTATCCTCATCGTTTGGGGGGTTACACGTAAATTTTTTTTTTTGTTTCTCTAAATCTTTTTGTTGTTTGAGTCATTGCTAAAGATTATGATAATTTTTTGATTTTCTTATCTGGGTGTCTGAGAAAGCTAGGATTTTTTTAGATCTGGGGTTGTGTTAGTTTGGTGAATCTGTTGAGATTTGTGGGCGAGTGTTTGGTGGGTGTTGGGATTATGCAGAAATAAGTGTTGGGTTGGGCACAAATCTGAGTGGAGAGAGCTGTGTTTTTTATTGGAGGAGGATTTTGAGAAAATGGAGCATGTGATTGGTGGAAAGTTCAAGCTGGGGAGGAAGATTGGGAGTGGGTCTTTTGGGGAGCTCTATTTAGGTAATTGCTTTTGCTATCATTCTTGTGGTTTTTGTTGTTGTTGTTGCCATTTTGTGTTTTTTACAACATTGTGTTCTTTGTTTTGGTGGCAGGTGTCAATGTGCAATCTGGGGAGGAAGTGGCAGTTAAGCTGGTATGTGATTTATGCTTTTCAAGGAATTTATGCCTTGTTGTGGGTATTTACTTTTCAGTTTTCTATGGCCCTTGTACATATAATTCATTTTTAGGTGCTTTTAAGTCAGATTTGTGGATTTTTTTTTTGGGTTTGATAATTGTGATAATGATTGTTAATAATTAATCACGTTCAGCAGTTTGCCTCTTTGTTTGTAAGTTTTCTTCTGTGTTTAGTTAGTTTGTCAGTATTTGCTCCCTTGATTGCTCATTGGCAATATTTTTTCTTATTTTTTTCTGGAGTTGGCATTTGTCAATTGGGCGTTTGAATGTGGACTCACATTATACTTCGCCTATTGTGTTTAATTTTTCATTATGGCACCTGAAATAGGATACGAAGTTTATTTATGGGCATTAGAGAAGTCATTCTTACTTTTATATGTAAGACATCTTTAGCACGAGCAAATACATAACAGAGAAAAAAAAAATATATTTTCTCTTTTAAGTCATTGTTAAGTAAAGTGGGTGTGGAACTATAGATCATGAACTCTTGATGAGTTCTGTTTGAGTCGCCATTCAAAATTTCATGGGGAACGCTCGGTCCTTCACTCTCAAGTTTTTCATTAATAGAAAAATGTTGAATGCAAAGCTATGTGTCTTCCTTCCCCTCCCCCAGATGAAAAAGATGCATATTATTTTGGTTTTTTGACACAAATTTACTGGATATGCTTCTCTATTATTTTTTTTCCTTTTCTGTGAGAGATTATGTTGCTCTTTTGATACTCTATATGCTGATTGACTATTCCAATCTCAGGAACCTGTGAAGACCAAGCATCCTCAGCTTCACTATGAGTCAAAATTGTATATGCTTCTTCAAGGAGGAAGTGAGTCTCTGTCTCTCACCCCTCCTAAAAAAATATTGTATTACAATTATCAAGTTTTAACTTTACCAATTTTTAAAACTGTTTTTGTAATTATTCACAACTCCTTACCTCTGAACAAACCATATAATTGGTAAAACTCTTGAGGTTTTGTCTGTCCTGTTTAATGGCTGATACGGTGTGGCAATGGTAATCAGTAAACCCAATTAGTTCAGGTGATGCTTTTGTCTTGAATATCTCTTGGAAATTCTTTGTGGGTCAATCTTTGAAAACAGATGATGTTTTCTTATTAGTGATTCAAGATTTTTTATTTGTATGAAGCTGGAATTCCCCACCTCAAGTGGTTCGGAGTCGAGGGCGAGTATAATGTCATGGTTATCGATCTTCTTGGACCAAGTTTGGAAGATTTGTTTAACTACTGCAATAGGAAGTTTACCTTGAAAACAGTTTTGATGCTCGCAGATCAATTAGTAAGTGATGTGACTCTTCTTTATTAAAGAATGTGTCTGGAATGGCCAAGATAATGTTTCTTTCCCCTGTTGTTTTTAATTATCATTTTCAGATTAACAGAGTTGAGTACATGCATTCAAGGGGTTTTCTTCACCGTGATATAAAGCCTGACAACTTCTTAATGGGCCTAGGGCGTAAAGCAAATCAGGTATCTCTTTCTCATTTGCCTGTTCTATTTCATGTGCAAATTTATAGTACATTTTTAAGGTTCATCAGATCCAAGTATTAGTCATTCCATCTATAGTTGAAACAGTTTCTGCTGAGAAAGTCCATGCCATATGAACTCTTGGACGCTTATTAATCTAAAAAATTGAAACTCTTGGTAGCCAGTTTTTGTTGCTTTGGTGTTTACCTTCCACGTGCATTGGCTGTTGCTTTCTTTTTCTTTTTCTTCTTCTTTTTAAAAAAAAAAAAAATAGTAAGTGATTTATTCATTTGCAAAAACTGAGTCTTAATCCCTTATGAACAAATAATTGAATTCTTTAGGAGATATATATTGCTGCCAAATTCACCAGGAATAGCTTATAACAGTTGCTTAATTGATTGAAGCTGCCTGCTGAATTTTGCTATATATACCATTATGAATTATGAGAGAGAGAGAGACCTCATGGTTTGCTTCCCTAGTGAGGTCAGTGGGGTTAGATGGGATGAAATTCTCAAAGAAATGCAATTTCACCAAAGCAACTATTTACCTATTATCAGATGATAAATAGAAAGATGGTAAATTTATTGTATAATCTCATGTATGATCAATTTTTAATTGATAAATCTCGGACATTGTTGCATTGGGATTAAGGCTTAGTTGAGTTTAGATGATCAAACATTATCCATCAAGTAATAGGTCTTGATGTAACTCAATTACGAGTACTAGCAAGTGTTTCCCATTTGGCAACAAGTAATGGCTGTGCTTATTCCTTCTCCATGAGTGACAGCCCCTTAAATTTCCTTTTTTTTTTTTTTAGGGGGGGGAGAGGGGAAGGAATCATATAGGGAACCTTTCTAAAGAAGAGCTCTTTCGACTCACCTCTAGCCATTAAAACCTACAGGCAACTGACCTCACTTGCCAAATCTAGCTGTCAGGTAATCCAGGGGCATTCACCCTTGATGGACTAAGCAGGCAAATGGATAGCATTGGACCACCTGTTTTCTGGACCCGAAAGTCGCCCTGCCCTACACTTAAAAATGGGATTTGAAGAAAATGAAAGATTGAAGTTGGAACGTGTTGAAAGAAGAATAGATCTTTCATATGGAATATAGATGATTAGATGGTTAAGGTTCTGATCGTGACTGGTGAAATCCAATTTTTTTGTTGTGTTCTCCAGTGTTTAGTCATAATGCCCCCTGGCCTCCATGCTTAGATCAGACATTTCATGTTAGATTGTTGAAGCCTTATTAACTGATAAATATTTCTTGTTTGGTATTAGTTGTATTTGAGGACAAAACATTAGTGTTACATTGAGGAACATCCAGGTCATAATTCTACTTTCTAATTATTGTTATCTTTTGATTAAATTTCTTATCACAGGTTTACGCAATTGATTTTGGACTGGCAAAGAAGTATCGAGATCTTCAGACTCATAAGCATATACCATACAGGTAAACATTTCCATGCTTAGAGCAAGGGCAAGATTAAAGATATGTATTACTGTACTGTGTGGTACTCTAAATGTCACATATCAACAAACTAGAAAAGAGCATAGGTTTTCCTCAATAAGGGAGGTCAGAGCTAATGATTTACAACATAAAAAATAGTGGAAGCTTTGTTAGACATGATAAGAAAATAAGGAAGAGCTATATATATAATTCATTAATTGAAAAGAGGCAAAAGGGACATTAAATGTTAAAGGCAATGGAGTGTCCCTCAAGTGTCTTCATCGATCTTATAGTAAACTCAAGAAAATTGTATCTAAATTTTTGTGACCCATTCCTTCGAAATTTGGAGTATTCCTCGCACTCCAGATGAGGATCGCATTCCACACTTCTACAATTTTTGTGGAACCAACCTCTGCAGCATCATGTTAACTCCACCAACTTTTGGCATAATTCAATAAAAATCCCAAACAAAGAAAATATTATTGACCATAAATCTCTTGGCACATCACAATGAATTAATAAGTATCAACCTTTGTGGCACTTGCGTACACAACACTATTAATCAACTATAATCTTCTCAGGCTTCCTGAGGTTACCTACTATTAGTTTCTTATTTTGTGCTGCTGTACTAACAAAAAGGCCACCTTATTTGGAAGAGCTTGACTGCTTGACCAATTTTTTTTACAGATGGGATCGGTTGCCCATAAGTTTTACTAGCTAAAGGCCATTGATCCTTTCATTAATTTTCTGATTTCTTTGAATTTCAACCCAATTAAGAATTTGAGACCTACTTGGGCCTAAAGGTTAGCTAATTAACATTAACTTCACCTTTCAAAAAAAGGTTTTATTGACTAAAGGTGAGTCCAAAGGGCTCTTGAGAGAGATTCCCCACGTGATAAAAATAATAAAAATAAAGTTATCATCCTGGGTGAATGAGTATGAAATATTAAACATTTATTTCTGGTCAATTTTAATTTGAACTTTGATTTTGTTTCAAACAAAGTTAAGATTCTGTGCATTGCGTTGATCTTGTTGAAAGCTGTAAGTGGCACCTTGAGTTTTTAATATGATTTATGATATTATATAATTTAACAAAAACTTTCCAAAGACATATTCATGTTGGAAGGAATAGAGAACTATCTTAATTGCAGTAAGGTCTTGCATTATATGGACCACCGGGCAAGAGCTGGTATATATAAAGCCCTTTGGAATGAATAACTGTTGACTAAAGTCAAAACTCCAGTGCATTTTTTGAGGAAATATGTTTTCTTTGAGCCTTATTTCTATAAGAAGTCTTGAAAACAAAAGAGACTGATGTATCCCAATTTCCTTCAACTGACCAATATACTTCACTCCATTTCACTCTAAATTATCAATATACTTTAAAGGCTAACTAAAAGAAATACTATAGGGTAATTTTTTATAGTTCTGGACTTGTGGTCCTTGATGCAACCTTTTTTATTTCGTTAATTGACTCTAGCTTTGAATCTAATGTTGAAACTGATAGTTCATTCTATATACTGGATGGTCTGCTTCATTTCACAAATTTTTTTTTTATTATTTAATTTCCTATTTTTGTTTACAGTTTTTGAACCTATATCAGTTTGATAGTCATGGTACCTTGTCAACCACTATTATTCTTATTCAATTGATTTACAAATACACTTTGTTGGCCCCTCCTAACTGTTATCTCTTTGTTGACCAATACCCTTTGTGAGTTTCTCAGCATCTTCCTTCTTTCTCTCTTACTGTTTTTTTCCTCAGGGAAAACAAGAATCTTACTGGTACAGCTCGCTATGCAAGTGTTAATACTCACCTTGGAATTGGTGAGAGATTCTTTATGCCATTTTCATTTTGCCAACTAATAACAGGATATGTGTTTGTTTAGATTTGGATTACTTACCCCCACTATCATTCTAATTGTGCTGTCTTATTGGCAGAACAAAGCAGAAGGGATGATCTGGAATCTCTTGGTTATGTGCTTATGTACTTTCTAAGAGGAAGGTCGAATATTACTAGCTGCACTTCTTATTTCTTTCTTGAGTTTTCCCTTTTTCTACCTGTTATTAAATGACTGGTGCATTCTTATTCCTTATTCTTGCTTTATTAAGTCATTATATACCACTGTTTTGCATCAGCCTTCCCTGGCAGGGATTAAAAGCTGGCACAAAAAAGCAAAAATATGACAAGATCAGTGAAAAGAAGATGTCAACTGCTATAGAGGTATCAAAAGTCAAAATTTACCATCCATACTCATAACGAAGCACTTTATTCTTTAATTTTATCTAGCTGAGGCCCTTAGAAGAATTAGTTTCAGTTAGCTGGCCTGCTAGATTCAAAGTTTGAGGTCTTGACCTAGGGGTGGCTATCAGGTGGCCCCGGCTTTGGGCTGTTGCTGTGGCATGGGACCAATTGGGTGAAGCCAGGCAGCCCGGTGCTGTGCATGTTCCCATATGGGTGCACATACACATAAATACTTAAAATTATTATAAGTGAATAATTGTGTATTCACACACACACACACACACACACACATATCTATTTCTTCTTGCAAACTATTGATATATGGCCCTACTCAGGTTCTAGTGAAGGTCTTCTGGCTGATCCTAGGTTACTATATTTTTGGCCCGATATTGGGTTTGCCCAAGCTTGGGCTGTCCAAAATTCATTGGCCAGCAAAACTCTTTTTTATTTTTATTTTTTTGTTTAAGGGGTGGGGAGGTGGGAGGGGAGATTGAGAGTTAAAAATCATACAGCACTATGCTGACAACTTGGATGCACATTGTTTTGCAGGTTCTTTGCAAATCATATCCATCTGAGTTTGTATCCTATTTTCACTACTGTCGGTCATTACGGTTTGAGGACAAACCAGATTATTCATATCTAAAGAGACTTTTCCGAGACTTGTTTATAAGAGAAGGTACGTTTTATGACAGCAGTCCACAAATATATGTTCGTATATCTTTATTGAGTTTCAATTTTATTTTCATGATGATTTGTAGTTGACCAGTTGAAATGTTCTCTTTCACGTGTAGTACTAAATTTAATTTGGGTGCATATTATAATTGTTTTTGGATCTTGACATTGTTGCTGGTGCAGGTTATCAATTTGACTATGTATTTGACTGGACTATATTGAAGTACCCTCAGATTGGTGGCAGCTCTAGAGGAAGGGTCAGTAGTTGTAAATTCGAGATTTGAAACCTATCCTCTCAAGGTGTTACTGACTTCTGTTTTTGTCTCTGTTTGTAGCAATCCAATGGGAAGGCATGTTTGAATGCAGGTCCTTCTGGAGAAAGAGGGGAGAAGATCTCAGGTCTGCTCTCTTCAAACTAGATTTGGAAATTAAGTGCCCAGTCAGAACATCGACATTCTAACTACTCTTTTTCTAAAGGAGTTTTAAACCTTCATATTTGCTATGGACATTTGGCTGTTCAGTTTAGTTCTCTGCACAGATTTGACGTCTGAGTGCTGGTTTTAGATATGGCCAGTTGCTTTTTATCAAAATTAAGATTTGTCTAATCATTTATTATGAGAAATTATTAATTTTAAAAATCCAGTCTCTCTCTCTCTCCACAGTTGATAAGTTACTTGTAGTGGTAAATAGAGCACCTTTTTGCTTCATTTCTCACATATCTGTCAATGTGTGATTTCTAAATATAGTCTTTTTATCCAGTTGGGAAAGAGATCCGAGATAAATTCTCAGGTGCAGTTGAAGCATTTTCCAGGAGAGGCCCTAGTCCACATCATGCCAAACACAGGACTCATGAGGATTTATCTACGTCCAAGGAAGTGGTAACATTTCATTTTCTAGACAAAAATAATTAGATATGTGTTCTTTAATCTTTTTAATCCACTTTCTTTTGGACAGTCATTTGGTCTGTCTGAAAATCGAGTCTTGAGGTTATCTGAATGCAAATAATTTTCACACAAAATCTTAAATGTCATTGCCCTTTGAAAATTAACCATTAATACATTGTATTTTGCTTCAAATGTAATTGCGTGGATAATTTGTTTGTCCTTGAATTAATCATCCCTTAAACTGATTGCAATCAGATTTCAAGTTTATTTTTCTTGTTACTTCATTTTCCTGTTGTACACTTTGATAATGGGCAAGGCTTATAGGGTTTCATTTGATTTTGAATTAAAGCAATTTGAGGTTCTCCATTTTTGTTATTGGGAAAACAAGAACAGATATAGAGATGAGATTTACAGAAGAAAAAAGTACAACCTTAATGTTTCTTATATTTTCAGTTGTCAAGCATATTAGTATGATCTGCTTTTCTCTCTCTTTTTTTCCCTCAAACAAATTCACTTTTTGTATTCAAGTCATCGAGTGAGTAATTCATCTAATGTCCATTGTTTATATTCCAAATATTCTTACTGGGGCTTTTTTGGATACATTTTTAGCACCTTGATTCAGGACACAATTCTTCTCGGTATGGCAGCACTTCAAGAAAAGCAGTCGTCTCAAGTGGTAAGGGTTCTTCTGGTGAACACAGTGAAGCTCGCGCAGGACGTCTAGTCCCAAACAGCGGCCGACCATCTACCACACAAAGAATTCAATCTGGTTATGAGCCCAAATCATCTCATAATCGTGCTCATACTTCTAGAGGCACTCGTGATGATCCTCTTCGGAGCTTTGAGCTCCTCTCAATAAGGAAGTGACTGCGAGTATTTTATTAGTAAGAAGATAATTGTTATGCTTTTAATGAATATATACCTCTTAAATTTGAAAAAAAAAAAAAAAAATTTAAGAGCTATTTTCCCTTGTACATGGGAGATCGCCTAATCGCCACCGTTCCCAGTCATATAACTTCTCCTATGTTAAAATTCCTGAACTTCTACTTCCCTTTTAGCCTCGGCCGAAATATTTTAGGCCACTGTAACGTGTGTTAAACACATCCTGTGAATGGAAAAATTACGTATTAAGAAACCCAAGTAGCTGTGATAGAGGGAGCTCTTCCATTTAGTCCTCTAGTCTGCATTTTAAAGTGATCTCTATTTCTTCATCTTGTCATTGTTGAATTTAGGAAATTAATGTACAATATTTAAGAAATTGTGGGCAGTTTTGCTCTTTTTTTATTTGTACGTGCACTTCACTTTGAGATCATATTATTTGTGACATGGACACTGACAAAGAAAAATACTGTCAAGGCAAGCCTGAGCTTAGTTGGACTCCCTCATAAACCAGGTTATTTGGTAGCAGTGTTGGAGTTTTGGTTTTAAAAACTGTGTGAAAACTGTGACTTAAAAATTGTAGCAAAATCGTGTATTTTGAATACTCATGATGCAAAAAAATATGTTTGGTATCATGTTTCTATAACATTCTTTAAAAACTAAACTAAAAAAGATAATTGAGTGTTTGGTATGTATATTTTTTTTAGAAAAAAAAAATATGTAACTTTTCTTACATGAACAATAAAACTTTTTTTTATTAATGGAGAGAGAGAACTCCCACACAAAGACCAACAACTATCCCTCCTCCTTCCTTTTCGTCCCCTTTCCCGCTTTGCTCCCCATTTTGCCAATAGACCTTTCAACTACCAAAGCCATGGCCACCACCACCAGTGGCTCTTTACCAACGCCAATTTACAACCACAATGTGGTGTTCCAATTAGAAAAACAAATCCCATTTGAAGTCAACATCAATCCCTAAATCAAAACCCACACAACAGTAACAACAAAATTAATACCCATTTTCCAAACCCATTTAAAATCAATCCTAAACCCTAAATCAAAATTTGCAACCCCAAGAGAACCCAATAACCTTATCAATTGAAAAAGGGGGGAACTTCAAAGAAATAAGGGGAGAGAGAGAGAGAGATACTCAGGCTAGGCAATGCTTTGGTGCATGCTTTAGCCAAAGAGAGCAAGAAGTTCTTTTCATACTATAGTTTGGATGGAATGTGTTTCTCCTAACATTCATAGAACTTTTGTAATTGATCTTTTAGCTATTCAATAATATTCCCTAAGAGGCTGATCCTTAATAATAATAAAAAAGGAGAAAGAGATTAGAGGTGGATATGTGAGAGAGAGAGAGAGAGAGAGAGAGAGAGAGAGAGATGAATCTAACTTTATTAGATTTGATGTGGAGATAGCTAGTAGTGGCTCACGCTCAGATGAGAGAGAGATGAGTTTTTTTTTTTTTTGAGAAAGCAACAAATGAGAGAGAGAGAGAGAGAGAGAGAGAGAGAGAGAGAGAGAGAGTTGGTTATGTTTTGCCACCATCAATAGGTCCCATGTTTTTCAAAATATTTACAACATTGTCATTCATCATTGTTACTCAAAAACTAAAATCTACCCCTAATGTTTTCTCAAAATATAACATTTAAGTATCCTAAATTGAGAATTGAGTCAAACACCCTTAATTAACCACTCTTACCAAATACTAAATTTTTTAATTAACGGCTCACCCCAAAAATCCTAGGACACCTATACACAACTCATTAGAAGGGGCTATCCCTGATGAGAACTTGCTCTTTATTTAAAACACTTCCTATTTCCTTTCATTTGTTTTGTGATAATAGAATATGTACGAGGTAGGGCCCCAGGCCCACGAGCCTCGGGCCTAAGCCTCGCGACACAGTATATGACCCTATCCCCATTTTGGACTTTTAGCCTCGATCTGGACACCTCATGGCCCAATCTGGGCCCAAGAGTTGAAATAAGATTGCGCTAACTTGAATACCCCAAGCAAACCCCTCCCAATCGTCTTTAACTTGGTCGGGGTATCATTGCTCGGAGATACCTTGTACTCAGTTGCCCGGTAGTGCCTTTGGGAATATTGTTGCCGAGCAGGCTTTTGGAGGTGGGAATCAGTTCCAATGCTGCTCCCACCTTTCCTGCTAGAACACCACCTAATGATGATGGAATTGGACCCCCATTCGCACTAGTAAGGGGGGAGTAATCATAACACCTCCACTAATCTAAGGCGATAAATATGAGGATTAAGGAAGAAGTGGAGGTTGGCAATTTTAGAGAGAAAACTAAGAGAAAAGAGCGACCAAACCAAAAGAGAAAGGGAGCGACTTTGTGAGGTAAAGAGAAGGGTTTGAGGGAACAGAAGTGTACTTGGGTCTTTGAACATAGAACCACCTATAGTAGGAAACCCAAAACTCACAATACAAATAGATTGTGAGCCCAAGTAAAGGTTGAGCTCATAACCATATCTTGGGTACACAGAATTATAAGACCTTCAGTCTATATCGATAATTGATACAGCTTGAGAAGACAATGGAATGAATTCATATTCCAATCGCATATTTATCAAAAACCCTTATAAAATTATCTATTTACATTACGTGGATCTCACTTAACTTATGTAATGTATAAATTGAATAATTATATAATTAATATTGTTGTGCTTATTTAAAATTAATTTCCCCATAAATGTTTTAAAAAACAAATTGATAGTATCTCCCTTAAATATTAATCTCTAATAGTTGATGATTTCACCCAATGATTTAAAAATCAAACAGAAAAAGAATTGAAAAAGGAAAACGTTCATTTAAATTGTGGTTCAACCAAAGTGTGGATTGTGATGACATTTAAAGAATATACAAACATCACATTGAAAAAATGAAGGGAGAGATTTTAAAAATAAGTGTTGTAATTTTTATTTTGTAAGAATGAATAAAGATTGTATGATTATTCATCTACAAATAAAAAGAGGGGGGCACCCTAGCACGCGAGCGCGGGGGGGGGGGGTGTGGTGTGGGTGTTAACAAGCCCCTTACAAGTCCCATTTGTAAATCCTGGAATCATTTTCTATTACTTCTTTAATTGATAATTTTTTTTTTACTACTTTTGCTATAATCACAATCTTTAAAATTAGTCAAATGAGGTTCAAATTCAAACCTATTATTCTAAATAAATAAAAATAAGTAAGATCCAAACATAATGGATTTTTCCAACCTTCAAACAAACCATCACACAACACAATTACTCCCCACACAACAGCAATCAAAATAAAATAAAATAAAAGACCAAAACAAAAATCAACCTCAATCTAGTCCAATCATACAAAAGATAGGAATTTTGGATTGAATGGATATGAACAAACAAGTGCACCAAATTCTATCTTTTTTGTATACAGCAAATAGCAAAAACCATTGAACCCAACACCAAGCACATTTCATCGCCTTCAATCAAGAGAAAAATGGGAGGGATGAGAGAAGAGAAAATGTCGGGGATGAGGATGCCAAGGAAATAGTGTTAGGACATTAATTTTTACTTTAGTTTATTATTTTATGCAGATTTAAAAAAAAAAAAAAGTTGCAAATTACACTTTTTTACCATAAACTATCACTTAGATCACACTTCACCCCCCCTAAATTATCAAAATGCATTGTTGACCACCTAGAGTTATAATTTTGTGTCAATGTCCCCCACTGTCTAGTTTGGTTATAACTTTGTTTCAATGTCCTCCTATCATTTATTTTGATGTTATGTTTAACGGAATTTCACATATAGAGACCAATTTACCTCACTCTCCAAAACAGATGTCTGAAGGGTAAATTGATCTTTTAGTACTAAATTATATTAGATTTAACAAGAAAACAAATAGGAGGGGGTTAAATGTAATGTAATTGTAGAATTTTGGAATCAGTTGTCTTTTTCAATAATTTAGGGGTGAAGTGTAATCGGGCTAATCATTTAGAGTGGAAAAGACTAATTTTCCCTAAAATTAGTTTACCTACTTTTGAATTCAAAAGAATTGTTTTATTTTTTATTTTTAAAGTTTTTATAGTCTACTTAAGTGATGTGAATTATATGGCATATTTTTACTAGACCAATTGTCACATGTGACAGTCAAATATGGCATTTAACAATCACCTCATTAACTAAAATGAAATAAATGAAGGAAATCTAAACGCTATCTAATGTTAAGAAAACATATCGAAATCATGAAATTTCAACAGAAAAATTTAAAATTATTTCAAATTTTTAGAGTGCAATTTATAATTAGTTTTTAGCTAATATTGTATGCATTATTAAAAAAATAATTTACAATTTGAGATTGAAATTTGTATATATGCATTAATAAAATAAAAATTGTAAATTACAATTACAAACTATATATTTACTTTTCAAAGTAAAAGAGTATAAAAGGATATGGAAGTCATATTTCATAATCATTTCCATCCCAAAAAAAAAAAAAAAAATCAGAATCATTATTTATTTGCTTGTGGAAAAAAAATTCATATAAAATGAAAAAAAAAAGGGTAAGGTCCAATTTTCTCTAAAGGGTTAGGTTTAATTAATAAATGCTGTTAAGACATTTGTTAATTGGTAATTTTACGAAACTTTTAATATTATCTTTATGAAAATATAAAAAATTATTAAAAAAAGTTAATTATTTTTACTTTTTTTCATAAAATTTTTTAAAGAAATATTTCTTAAAGCGCCTAGTGTTTGTTAACTTTTCTAATAATAAATTTGGATAAGACCAATTAGTCCTAGCTCTGAATAAGTCAACCTCAACCAACGCATAAGTCCTAACAAGAGCAAGGGTGTTTTTGGAATAAAAACAAGTAAAGCCCTAAACCATATTCTCGAAGCTCAAAACTTAAAACCCTAGCAGCTGCCTAGCACGGAATAGCATTCACAATTACTCCTCTTCTCTTCTCTTCTCTTCTGTGTTCAGCCAAATAGGTTCGTGTTCTTTCTATATTTCTCTCTGCTTCGCTTTTTGCTTTCTCCAAATCTTGGTTTAGATACTCTACTTCTACTATATTGTAAAAAATCAGAGAAATACTTGAAAAATAATGTTCTCTTATTTTTTTCAAGGTTTTTCTTGCTCTTGAATGATGAATTTGGGTTGGGAAAAGTACTAATTTTTGTTAATATTTTGGTTTTGTTTCTGGTTATGGGTATTATATTTGTGATTTCAGTATTGGGGTTTTGCCTGATTTTTTGTTGGGGATTCCCTTTTTTTGAGTTGTTGTTAGAGAGATATCTGATATTGGGTCCTTTTTATTATTTGTGTGCAGTGAGCTAAAATGTATCTGCAGTGTTACATAAACGAGAATGGTGACAAAGTCTATACCACAAAGGTACGGCATTCGGGTTCATCATGAAGGACTCTGTTATACTTAATGTGAAGTTATTGCATATGTAGACTATGTGGTCTGCGCTTCAGAAATATAAATTTGATGCTTTTGAAAGAATTAAATGTATTTCTTTGTTGTCGTTATTCTGGTTCACATTAAGGAATGATGTTTTTCTATATTTTGTTAAGAACTAGTTTTGAGTTTAACACTAGTAAAACTTTCAGATTTAAAATGGGTAACACTAGGTGTCAAATGGAATGAAGTTGATGGAATAGCCAAATACTTGCGATATCTTGCATTTGTGTTTCAGAAGTAAATTAAGTTATAAGCATTAGGTGGAAATTAGAAGGGGGGGTTTTATCCAGAGCCCCTCGTAATAATAAAATGGATCGAGTGGGGGTGTTAGAACCAGATTTTTATGGTAATTTTTGTCAAAGAATAAATTTAGTTCGAAAATAGTTATGCTTTTATTGGAGTGAGTGGTATTAACATGCATGTGAATGTTGATTATTGTGGCAAGGCATGAGTGTATCTATTGGTGCGTCTATTGGTATTAAGCTCTGATATGTTAATACCCGTGAAAGAAATTCTGGATTAGATTTGCTGACAGGTTACTTTAGGGATACGTTTCAATATATCCAGTTTGAGCTATGAACTCTTTGCTGACTTTTTAGGTGCCAATTATAGGTTTCATTAGCTTTAAGATAAGTACGTAAATGAAGGGTCTCAGTTGACACATGAATTTTTGGGTTCATAACCATTTTTTCTATGTATCACAAGTTGGTAATGATGGAAAGGATATAGTCTATATATTACTTGTAAAGAGCAAGGTGGATGGTGAGGTTGTGGATTCAAGACTCATTGGGTGCTTGTGTAATTATCAATAACAGGTAGATGTATTACTTTGCTAAATAGGCTTCTTATTTTTCTTTGCCTTTGCTAAAAGAAAAAATTATTCTGAGATTATATAGTCCCATGATCCTCTAATTTTCACGAGTATCTGGTAACTTGTGTTGTATACATAAAGATAGGATCTGAAATTTATTTGGTATTAACTTGTAAGATTAGATCATTCTATAAGAGTGGCTGAATGCTGAAATTGGCTCAGTTTACTTGAATTAGTTGTGAAATTTTCAGTTTTCGAAATTGTTACTTAGGGCACCATGGAACCAGTTGATTTTATTTGATTTGACATAATTCTTTTGTTTCACTCTGATAAGTTTTAACATTTATTACATGAGAACGTTTAATGACACCACCTATGTTGATGCTAAACATTTATGGATCATTAAGTTTTCTTGGGGATTAAATCTTCTTTATATCGATGCAAACACTTCACCCTGAATGAATTCTACATAAAAATTAGGTACAGAATGTAGTCTGCAGCTGATCTTATGGTTTTGCTGAAGTACATTCCAAACAACATGTGCAAAATTGCAACTTTATATCTGTAAAGGGCTCAATATTTTATTCTGTAATGAGATAATACATACTTTATATCAACTCAAATTTGTTAAGAATTGTAAACTTTTTATACTTTGTCTTCTACTCTTAGTCTCTTTAATCACTTTGATTTCCTTTTCTCCAAGCAGAAAGAATCACCACTGGGACTGGCAACAAAATCTGCTCATCCAGGTAACATAGTTAAAATAATTTGACCGTGCTTGACCATTCAAGAGTAAAAGTTTGCTTGAAACTAAATTATGCTGTCTGTGGTTTTACTTTGTTGTTTCTTGATAACCTTATGATAGGAGACTTCTGATACGTATATAAAGATCAATATGAATCATAAAAAAAAAATTGTAAAGATTAGATGTAAATAAATAATGGACTAATGAAAGCACTTACATAGTCATTGTTTAACATCTGTACTTGTAGCCACTAGTGACTCTCTTAAGACTTGCTTTGAAACAGCTGATACTATAGGTTGCTAATGTTTGCTGCTTAATTTGTCTGTAGAGTTATATTTTTGTGTGTTAACTTGTTCTGTCTAATTGTTTTAATGAATGCAGTCATTGCATTGCTTGGATTTTTTTAACCCTATGGATCTTGAGCCCATGACCTTACACTCCATCACATTGTTGAGGAAGTGACATTTGAGTTTGAGCTCACTGTCCCATTGCTGGGATTTTGTTTATAGGCTTTTAATACTAGCTGCTTTGGTCACTTCATTTAATCATAGATTTTGTTATCTACTTAAATTACAACTTCGCTGCAATATGGTTGTTGAATATGTTGTCAAGATGTTTTTGCGAGTTAAGTCCACATGAGAAATTGGTGCTGTCAGTTTAATCTACTTTTTTTCTTGCATCATGTAGTTGCATATTCCTGCATGATGGGTATCAATGGGTAAAAAGATTATTGCTATGAAGAAATGATCTTTGTGGTTAGCTATTTGGTTGGGCATCCCGCTGCTGGACTATGGCACTTAATGTCTCAGTGTTCATGGTTCTATTTTTTTGACCAAGTTATCTCATATAGTTTGTTAGAGGAAATTGGCTTATTATTGAAATGCTCCCATCTCTCTCCAAATCCCTTTTCCTCTGTCTCTCATGTTTTTGGTTGTTATGATTTGTTAATATACGACATGTCTTGCGGTTTATTTCAACATAAGTCCATTAATCTGTCTCTTTATCTCCACTTACTGGTTTCAGCCCGCTTCTCCCTGATGATAAATACTCAAGGCAAAGAATTCTTTGAAGAAGCGATTTGGATTGTTGCCAACCCAGCAGCCACCTCCAAAGTATTGAACTAATTGGAGTTCAGTTGATACTGTCTTCTTCTAGAGTATCTGGACAGTGTTCTATTTGTCGTAATGTAGTAATTGTCTGATAGCTGTGATATGTTAGGCTTTAAATGTTCAGTGAATTTGAAAACTTACATTTCAGACATCAAATGAACTAAGAGAGTTGTTGGTTTACTTTTGAGATACTGTCTGGAATGTGAGCAAGGCTTCGAGGAATCAGAGGGTCTTGCTGTATTATTTGGAATTGAATTTGCGCGACTGTTTAGTTACAAGGTTTTTTTTTTTTTTTTTTTTTTTATATATATTATATTTATATATATATATATATATATCACAAGGTGTATTTAGTTGGACTAAAGCTCTCTACTAAGGCTGGTTTGGATTGCGATGAAAAGGAAAAAAATGCATGTTTGCGTTTTTTCTGTTTCTCTTGCATTGTTCGCGGGACTCGCAAATACGAATTTTAGAAAATTTTTCTTTAAAACTGGTCTTTCAGCACTATTGACCCATTTAAAATTTATTTTAGATAAAAAATCCGTAGTTATCTCATTTATAAAGTATTAAAATTTTAAATTTTTTTTTTTTTTTTTTTTTTTTTTTTGTGTTTTAAAGTTACTCATAAAAGATGATTTTATGTATCAAATGTCCATAATCACAAAATTTAGGATAAAAAATCCGTAGTTATCTCATTTATANTTTTTTTTTTTTTTTTTTTTTTTTTTTTTTTTTTTTTGTGTTTTAAAGTTACTCATAAAAGATGATTTTATGTATTAAATAGTCCATAATCACAAAATTTTAGGATAAAAAATCCGTAGTTATCTCATTTATAAAGTATTAAAATTTTAAGATTTTTTTTTTTTTTTTTGTGTTTTAAAGTTACTCATAAAAGATGATTTTATGTATCAAATAGTAAATAATATTATCGATTAACACAAAAATTAGCGTGGTTACCACAAAAATTGGTGTGCATATGAAGGAGAATGAGAACATATAACATGATGATGGAATTTTTAAAATATTCATCTAATGATAAGATGTTGAATGGTCAATAGCGTAATATTAACATTATTCTATCAAAATTTGAAGAAAAGTATTAGGCAAATTTGAATAGGAAGACCAAAAATGAATACTTTGTGTTCGTTTGGCATGATTAATTTTGTCAACTTATTTTACTACTCAGCTTATTTTTATTATTATTTATGGGGCTCGTTGCACTTTTTGATACTATTTATTGGTCTTACTATACTATTTCAACTAACTTTTATCGTTATTTACAGTACTTTCAGTATAAAGTTTTCAGTTTCAATTTCAGCAAAATAAACGGATTCCAAATTGACCAATTCTTTCTTCTCTATCGCTTCTCCCCGTTGACTCATTCTGTCCTCTCTTCTCTCTTCTCTATTCTTTTGGACTTGATTAAGGCGTCATTGATCTTGAAGGGTAGTAGTATTATGATTTTTTGTTATGATTTGAGTGAGTCTTCAAGGGCAGAGACTAACCAGAGAGAATGAGAGAGAGGAACTGAGATGGGATTTTTGCGATGGGTGTGGTGGTTTCCGATGATGGGGGCGAGCGAAGGTTGCTGGGTTTGTATTTAGTGTGGTGGTTTTGGTTTGGGTTTTTTGTCAAAGGGAATGTGAAAATTTGTTGATTTTGTTGGAAGGCAGGGGTGCTTGGTGGTGTTGTTGAAGGAGATTCAACTGGGTCGCAAAAGGACGTTTTGTATGGTTATGACTTTTGGACCTTTGGTCCCACTAGGCTAACCTTTGAAGTTAGATCAAATTACAACTTATTAACCTGTGGTTTGACCGAAATTTAAGTTGTCTACTTGTGGTTTGAAATTTGACCCTTTACTTATATAAGATTAGCTCAGTTAGAGTTCTGTAACCTATCTTCGTTAAAAACAATGCTAAATATGTAATTTTGCTCAACTTTTATGTCTTTTTCCTCAAAAAACACAAAAAACATAAAAATACAATATCAAATAAGATAAAAAAGAATCTAGCAAAACACTTGTATCATGAGATTTTATGGGATTTCAAACCACATGTAGGAAACTTAAAAGCTTGTTTGGCAAGAGGATTTAAATATATATATATATATATATATTGTAAACCATAAAATGGTGGGTTCCACACTTTAATATATTGTTTAACTAACGTTCTCTAAATACAGTTTTCAAAAAATTGGCTCATATTTTCATTGTTTAGACCAAGATTTTGAAAATAGCTGAGAGGGTGTTTTCAAGATATAGAAAGCGTTTTTAATGACATAATTGTAAATAAAATGAAAACAATGGACCCTACAGATTAGTCTAAACTCTTCTATCTTTTAAATTAAGAAGCTTATCTTTATCACAAAAAAGAAAAAAAAAATCTCATGCTTCAAATTTAAAACTTATCATTATCCAAAATAGAAAATAAAAAAATACATAAGCTCTATCCCTTATCATTATTAAAAAAAAAAAAGGTAATCTATAGATTCTACACGTTACTTTTTGTAAACTTTTTTTTTTTTAAATATCAAAAATAAAAATGGTCTCCCAAACATAATTTTTTGTTTTTAGTATTTTGAAAATTGTTTTTAAAAGTGAGAGCTGTAAACATTATTATCTGAAAACTAGTTTCAATTTCAATTTTTTTAAATTTTTTTTCATATTGTTTTGAAAACAAAAGCTCTCCTACCAAACAAGTCCTAAATTTCAGTCAAAACTTAGGTGCATGAAGTGTCAAATATCAAATTTCAGGTAGACAACTTAAATTTCGGTCAAACAATATATGAGTAAATTGTAATTTGCCCTTGAAGTTAAGTCCATTGAAATGCATCATGAGGCTCTCCTAGAGGCTCTTCTTGGTGAAATGTTGGCTTGAATATTAAGAATGTTGCCGTGAAGGATCTGAAGTGTGGGTTGCCTCCTATACTAAGGATGATCCTGCCAAGGAGGCAACCAACTTCGCCTTCCAAATTGTTGGGTTGCTGGGAAAGGGCTAGGGTTTGGGGAAGATGAACAAGAAAAGAAAAAGAAAAAAAAAAACCTATTTCTTTATTTATTTGTAGAGAGAGGAAAAATATTAAATGAAGTGAAGAAATAAATATTGAGGCTGATGCTGATTCATGTTTACTTAGATATAGTTTTGTTAAATTAGAAAAAGTGAAGTTTTTTGGGTTAATGTAGCTAAACTTTTGTAGAGGATTTGAATGCTCTAAGTAATGTTACACTACTTAATAATTTGTTATATAATTCATATTTTGTTATTGTTGAATTACATGTTCTATATATTCTATATATTCTTAACATTTATGTCAATTTTCATGTCAATTGGATATTTTTTACCATTCGAAAACTCATCTTTTATGCATTATTTTAAACTACAAAAATTTGAATTTAAACAAATGATTAATGAAATGACTATTAATCTTTGATCATCTTGAAATTTTGTAAATATAGAAAATATACGAAGATAATGTAGTCTAAAGGTAGATTTGTCAAAATTTACATCCACATAAAAAATGTTGAGTAGTGTAACATTACTCAACTAATTCATAATGAATACCTATCATTTGGTTCTTTTTCTCTATTCTTCTCTTCTTCTACCTACAATCTTTTTTTTTTTTACCATTAATTTGAATATGTTTTGTGTATTTTTTGCCTCTTTTTTAACATAATTTCCTTAAGTTTTATCCAATTTATATGATTCTGGTTTGAGATTCAATCATTAAATATGCTTAGACATGATTTTTAAAATTATTTTGTGTTATATGTTACTTTCATCCTCTCAATTTTGATTTAGAGAACAATCTTCTTTTTACCTTATTATTAAGCATGTCTTGATATAAATTTGGTGATAAATTGTTCATAACATTTTTTTTTTCTAATTACTTTGACTACCTATTAAAGTTGTACAATTTGACCTATAAAAGAAGGCCTTCTGTCCATTTTTTTATTATTATCAATCATTAGATATGGTTTGACGAGAGAGAGAGAGAGAGAGAGAGAGAGAGAGAGAGAGAGAGAGAGAGAGAGAGAGAGAGAGAGAGAGAGAGAGAGCCCAGAGAAATCTTCCGTTGCAAGTAGCTTCCAAATCGTTAAATATGTTACAATTAAATTTAAAACCGATTGTCTCAAAACTCAAAACTACTAAATCAGTTATACTCCTTCCCAGCTCGTGTCTCTTAAACAACATTATAGTAAACTATGATATTTAGGCTACATTTGGTTCAATGTAAATTGAATTCCGAGTATAAAATGAATGTAGGGGAAAGTAAATTCCCGTAAGGAAAATGAAATCCGGGTGTTTGGTTCTACAATGGAAAATAGTCCAGAAAACGATTTTAGGTGTTTGGTAACATTCTGAAAATGCTATTTTCCTACAAATTTTTCACATTTTCTCATCTCCCAAACAAATTTTATAACAGAAAAATTCAAAATATACACTTAACACAACCAAAAATCAAAATAAAAACTTATTTTATTCACAAACTCGGTGAGAGGGAGAAGAAAGAGTGAGAGATTGAGGGAAAGAGAGACAGATTGAGAAAGAGAGGATCGGAGTGGATGGAGACGGCAGCGGCCAAATCGGGTGGGTTTGGGGGTAGAGTGGAGTGGGCTAATGGTTGGTGGCGGCCAGATCGGCCAGTGCGTTGGAGAGCTTGGTGGAGCACGACCTGCAGTCAATTGTCAAGATCGGAGCTCGTCGGTGCATGGCTGGCAATCGGAGAGGTGGATCGATGATGAGGGAAGGGTGGGCTGAGATCTGGGTGGACCGGTGTTTGTGGGTCTTGGGTGTTTGGTCGGCACATGATCTGGGCAATGGGGGTGGCACGATCTGGGCTAGCCGGAGCTTGGCTAGGCGGCCACCTGTGCTCTCTCTTCTTGCTCTCTCCCTTTCTCTCTCTCTTTGTCTGTGAGTCCTAAAATTCATTTGAAGGTAAAGAGGGCGTTTGGATTCAACGTTTATCCACGTTTAGGATCTGCGTTCATGTCTAAGGAGGGGCCCATGCGCACGCGCACAGGAAACGCAAGGAAGTGCTGAAAAGCAAGTTTCCTCCTTTACACGCACCGTTTCATTTAAAAGAAGTTTCACTGTTCATGGACAGCCTCCTTTAATCTAAACGCACCGTTTCATTTATCTCTACGCACCGTTTCATGTGAATTAAACTGCTCTTGCGCGTACTGTTCATAGATCCAGCTGTGTGCTAAACGGTGCGCTCAACTCCTACTGAAAGGCTTGCACTTGCTGTTCATCGCAGAAGAAGCTTGGAGAGTGACCATCAAAACAGGGTGTTGCGTTCAATCCAAACGGCTATTTTTATTCTCTTCCCATTTTAGATTTTCCTCTCAACTACCGGTGGCAGAATGCTTTCAATCTCCTTCAATGCTGTGTTCGAATCGTCTTCAATTTCTTTCACCTACCCACCAAACACAAAGCTATCAAAACATATTAGGCCAGTTGATGAACGCAATCCCAGTACGCAGAACCAAAAGAAAAGATCCCCTCTGTTCAACAAACGCTCCAGCTCACCCTCTCTGTGCTTGGGTCATCGTTGCCACCACCGTTTCTCTCTGCATTCACGGGTAAGGTGTTTTCCATGAAGCTTCATCAATCTATGGGTTTTTGTGTTTTACCGTTTGTGTGTGATTTTTGTATTATATGATCTGAGTGTGGTTATCTCTGTTGTGTTTTCCATGACACTAGTATATGGGTTTATTGATCCTTCGTGTAATACCATTGTTTGGATTACTACCTCTGTTGAATTTGGATATTTGTGAGTTTACTTAATATTTTTCATGTGGCATGCCTAACTGATTGTAAAATGCACCCGAACTGTTTGTTTAAATGCCTTCACTTTATAGAAGGTGTTTTCCATGAAGCTTCATCAATCTATGGGTTTTTGTGTTTTA